>NC_081183.1:40950310-41250310 GCF_029867415.1 Vicia villosa | reverse complement strand
GCTATCACCGCCCGCAACGACCTTCTCGATGCAGCTTCAGCCATCATGTTCGCCAGGTTTGAACGTTGCTTCCCGTTTTTCGATTTATATTTCAATCTTGTTTGATTTGTGGTTATGATCAATGATATGTTAGCTATGGTTTCGTATGATGTGAGATAGATTCGAGAAGTGGTTTCCATTGTTGTTTGAATTCAGAAATTTAGAAAGCATAAGAGCAGAGGTTGAGAGAGATTAGAGATTTAAGTGAGAAGTGAGGGTAGTTTTTTTTCTGCACAGAAAGAGAGAGCTCGATGGAGAAGAAGGATAGGGGAGGCCGTTTGAATAGCGTGAGACAGACCATCATCTTCTTTTTCTTAGGTTTTTTTTTATATTGTGGGCTTAACATAAGAACCCAACAAGTTTTGCTTCTATGCACCATTATGTGGACCGCACACCCCCTCCTTGGCTATTTTATTTTCAAATGGGTCTTGGGCTTTCTCCAGATTAAGGGCCAGCGACAAGCTTCTTTGCTGTACCATGCATATCAGCGCTGAACCCCCTTTTTGGGGCTGATGTTTCATTTTGGGCCTCTTGGGCCAGCATATTGTAATAATTACTCTCCCTTTTTGTTGTTTTTGATAAACTTGTTCATCTTTAATTGTTTCTTTTATTCTCAATAATTGTTTTAATATATTACATAAAAATACAAAAATATGTTATTGCTTTATTTTTCTTTTTAGACTTTATCTTGCACGTTATTTTGTGTTTATTAACTAACAGTTTGTTTTGATTGTGAGGTACCACACTAGAGACTTTGGACTGTCATGGACTTCTACTAGCTTTGCTTTATTTGTACATTCACCATTTTATGCTCGTATTTTTATAATCATGTAACTGTTTATGGGATGTAATAGCTTAGTTAAA
Organism: Vicia villosa; assembly: GCF_029867415.1. Taxonomy (NCBI): domain Eukaryota; kingdom Viridiplantae; phylum Streptophyta; class Magnoliopsida; order Fabales; family Fabaceae; genus Vicia; species Vicia villosa. The sequence continues at coordinate 41,249,407 of NC_081183.1, read as the reverse complement.
TTTACTTTTCCGCACCTCCTATTATGTAACTGCCCCAAAGCCCTGTAATAGCGTAGGACCTTTACATTCCGCACTTTAATTTTCTGTACATATTTAACTGCTAGTAATTAGGCGTGTATGGAAAGACTAAAACTGAACATAGCTAACAAGTAACTTCAAGATAAAATATCTGAAAATAATACACTTGCACTCACTCACCCCTAGGGTACGCCCCTCTTGGTTGCCTTATGAATAAAGGTCGTGTCCCTCGAAATGTAGAGATACCCATTAGCAAAAGTCCCTCAGTACAAAATCGTCACTAAGTCCCTCGATGACCCGCGACTATTGCCTACGAAAAAGTGACGATCGTCCCTTCGAAATTGCTAAAGGTACCTCTGCTTGTTGCCTTCAACGACCATACGATGACCCTTCGATGGCCCGTACGTCCAATATAAACAAGGATTTCCTACTTCTATATAGTATGGATAATCCTAGGAACTTTAAAAAGCATAGAAAAAGACCAACTATTAGGGTAGTACTCTTAGATTGCTTGCTCAAATATAAAACTATTTTCACACTCCCTTCAAAAACAAAGGCTACGCTCTTAAGCTAAAGTCCTTTTATTCAAAAAGCTCTTTTCAAACAAATAAAAACAAACATGAGCTAAGCAAACTAAGAGCCCGTAGATAACTACGGATGAAAAGGGTGCTTACACCTTCCCTTTTCATAACCTACCCCCTGAGCCCGTTTTCTTTTTAAAAGGTATTTTTCTGTACTTTTTATCTTTCCTAAAATTGGACAAAATAAAAGTCGGTGGCGACTCATGCTTAACCGCGACATTTAAAGTCACTTCACCGAGTTACACCTACCATACATCCGCAGGTTGAAACAATCAAGCTTTGGAAAATCACCTAAAAAATCTTTGAATTACCGAACAAAATTTGAGTACAAACAACCAACAAAAGAATTAGAAAAACAAAACTAATATATATTATTAATTAGCCTTGGTGAAAGTGGGAAAAATAAGTGAACCAAGTGGAATAGGAACCCCACTGGTACAAAGCAGGAAAACAAAATTTTACTGTCATCGCTTAGCGGAGCTAGGCTCGCTTAGCGGATGACAGAAAAACCAGAAAAATCAGAACAGAAACAGCTGTTCCAATTTTCCTCCACTTCACCTAAATACTTTATAAACTTAAAAATAACAAAAACTTTAAAACCGTTGGGGTGCCTCCCAACAAGCGCTTGTTTTACGTCGTTAGCTCGACGCCTTTATTGTTTCGGTGTTTGGAAATTAGCTTCCTCTCGTCATGCCATGGTGACGTCTCACCGCACAAGCCTAAAGAAAGTGTCCTAACCAACCACTCAACAAACGTTACGGGTACACATATATACAATGATTAAACGAACATAAAAACCAAAGTGTACAACTATATACACAAACAAACACATATAAACAAGTATGAAACAAATACAATTATTATGATACAAAAAGAGAAAATTGGTGAATGTTGGATTCACAAGTTGAAAAGTGAAGATTTTGAATAACGAACTGGTCCGATCTCAACGTGTTTCACCAACATTCACCAACAAAGTATACTTGTATGCAAAGTAAACAAGTAAACATGTACAAGTAAATATATACACGTGAAACTATACAATATATATGTTATATACAAAGCTCAAAACCACGAAAACTATTGCAATGCAATTCACAACCATCCCCGGCAACGTCGCCATTTTGTTGAATGCAGTATAGGGCAAGCAACAAAAAAGATTTGGAAATATTGATCCGGGAATTATCATCCTCAGAGATGGAGAAATGTCATTCAACAGTTTCTACAGTTTCCAACTTTGGATTGAATGAGCAAAAAGTAAACAAAGATATAGACAGGAAAAGAATAAACACATTCTTAGAAGAGAAATAACTTATCAGGAATGTAAATATATTCACTCTTCACAAACATACACTTACCAACCCGTTATACTCAACCTACGATACTCATCTATGTCATCACGTATCTCTCACATAAGCGTCAATCTCTGGATCATAAACGAGATCATCTCACAACTAAGGTTATCTCTAACGCGAAGTCGCGAGAACATCCGTATTCTCGCGTCGGCGATCTCTCGCGTGCCGCTCAAATAAGAAAGCATTAAGTACAGATACCCATAGTGAATGCTAGCTATAAATCTATCTCTAGAGTTCAGAACCAACAGATTATCATCCTAGATAAGGATTCAAGAAGTTTATCTCTAAAGCAACCCAAATCCCCAGCATAGAGCAAAAATCCAGAACAACATCAACACAGATTTGTAAAGCAAGTTAAACATAACATTATAATCGGTAAATATACATAAGATTCGAGTAACTATACAAACAAACCCAACACAGAGAAATAAACAGAGAATAGAAGAGATAAACCAAATATCTCGCGGGTTGTCAGCTCAGGTTGATGAGAAATCCACCTCCGATCTTCCAAGTGCATGACCCGGTGTTGTTTTCTAAGCCAATCCTACTCTAAGAATGAAGTTGATGGTGTTGGGACTCAAAAATACCCAACCCATAACCTAAAAATGTGATTTTTCCCCTTTTTAACAAGTCTGAAAATTTGCAGTTCCGCTTAGCGGCACAGAGTCCGCTTAGCGGAGTATGCTAAAAATCAGATTTTGTTTTCGCCATAACTCGAGAATCGTAACTCCGAATTGCGCCCGGTTCGAAGTGTTGGAAAGCTTATTCAATGATTTATCCAATAATGAATGAATGGAAACCAAAATGATGATTTTGGTCATCCTTATTTTGATCCTATGGAAGTCCGCTTGACGGTGGCTAAGCGGGCTTGCACCAAAACTGCGAAATCGAAGCCGTGCCTTTGACACTTTATTTCTCAAGGCTCCAATATGCATAACTACCTACAAAACACAGGAAAAACTATCAAATGGTATAAAAGTATATGAAAATACAATTATTCACAAAGTATACGTCTTTATACACAAAACGGGAATTTTTCAAACGGTATTAACAAAAGTATCGACAAGTGCCACTATTTACATACACCAAATAAGTACATTTTGGCACTTATCAGTTACTCAGTTAACTCAATTATACTAGCCGTTGTTTACACAAATAATGATGGGTTCCCGCAACCATTAAGCCAGGCAGTAAATATCCACCAATAAGAAAAAGGCTGTTAAGTCAAAACCTATGAAGGAGACTTATAAAAAATCGAAACATCCCACTGACTGTAATCACAGAATAAACAGTTCAGGCAAAAGTTAGGGATAACAAAGTCAAAAAAGAGGTCACGACAAATCCTCGACAAAAGAAGATCTTACAAAAAAGGATGATTGCCTGTCCAAATAAACTGCCGGTGCTTCAACCATCACCAAAATGTTGATGTTACGACTTTAAGCTTTGCTAGGACTTAAACGCAAAGTTAACTGAGCATAGGATCGAAGAATGTAGATGTTATTGATTGGCTGTATTTTTTGGTAAAACAAATAATGTCTTTATCATGTCAAACCTGGTGTCATGACATGCATTGTTTTGAAGTTTTTTTTGTGCAGGCTTTTACCTGATGTCAAGACCGATGTCATGACATCCGAAGCTGCTGTGTCTTATTATGTTCTCAGCATGGTTGTTTGATCTGTTAAGACTTTGCGCGCCTCTTTTGGAAACTTTGGATATTGAGTTGTTTCAGAACAACGTTATGCGATGTTTATTCATAGGATCTTTGTTTTATGGAAATGGTTTTAAATTGGTTTAAAACTAATATTGGATCCAAGGCCCAGCTGCTGCAAGGTTATTTATAACATTTGAAGAAGCTGCTGCATGGTGTGGTTTTTCGTTAGGGTTTGCCGTCAAGAAATCGGTTGTGTTTTTTTTGTGTTGTAGTTTTCTTGTAAGCCAAACAATCATGATGATGATTGTCTTGGTCTAGGTGTTTTGTTTTGAGTTGTAAAAGGTACTCAAAGCTTTTAAGCAAGAGTACCATTGTACTTGATCAAAGCTTTTAAGCAAGATCAAGTTGTGTATTGAAGAGTGTCTTCGTTTGTTTTTTATATGTTAGTTCTTCATCACTGCTGTGATTGAGGGGGAGTGAGTAGGAGCTCTGGTCTAGCGGTTTAGATTGAAGTTGCATTTGGTAGATATTAAGTGAAAGGCGTAATATTGAGTTGTATTACCTTGAATTAATATTACTTATAGTGGACTTCCTCCCTGGCTTGGTAGCCCCCAGATGTAGGTATGTTTGCACCGAACTGGGTTAACAATTTTCCTGTGTTGTTTTCTGTTTACACTTTGTTCATTTGTTTAAAAAAAAACATTCAGATAGTGATGTCGTGACATCCTGTAAGACATCGCGTGTCTGAGTCCAGAATTTCAATTGGCATCAGAGCAGGCACCCTGCCTGTTTTTACTGGGTGAGATCTAGGGAAAGTATTTTCTGGTTCGATGGACAAAGAAGGTGGTGGATTTATAATGAGACCACCCATTCTGGATGGCTCTAATTATGATTATTGGAAACCTCTCATGGTGGCTTTTCTGAAATCTGTGAACAGCAAAGCATGGAGAGCTGTGAACAAAGGATGGGAACATCCTGTTATTACTGATAAAGATGGAAACAAAACTCTTAAACCAGAGGAAGAGTGGGACAAAGATGAAGAGGCATTGGCGCTTGGCAACTCTAAAGCTCTAAATGCTTTATTCAATGGAATTGACAAAAATATATTCAGACTGGTGCATCAGTGTGAACTAGCCAAAGATGTCTGGGATATCCTAAAGACTACTCATGAGGGCACCTCCAAAGTGAAGATGTCAAGACTTCAACTGCTAACTACAAAATTTGAAAATCTAAGGATGAGGGATGATGAAAGTATTAAGGATTTTCATATGAATTTACTCGATATTGCTAATACCTCAGGAGCTTTGGGAGAAAAAATGTCTGATGAAAAGTTGGTAAGGAAAATCCTTAGATCCCTACCTAAGAGATTTGATATGAAAGTTACAGCTATAGAAGAGGCACAGGATATTAGCAAAATGAAGGTAGAGGAGTTAATTGGACCTCTTCAAACCTTTGAGATGGGAATCAGTGAAAATTCTGAAAAGAAGAACAAGAGCATAGCCTTTGTGTCCAACTCTCAAGAGGAAGTAGAGGAAAGTAGAGAAGAGAATCTATCTGAATCTATAGCTATGCTTGGCAAACAATTCAACAAAATTATAAGAAGAATGGATCAGAAGCCAAGACCTAATGTCAAGAACATCTCATCTGACATCAGTAGATCTTATGACTCTGGCAGAGGAGTTAAACCAGAAGAAAAGTACAACCACAACAAAGGGATTCAATGTCATGGATGTGAAGGGTATGGTCATATTAGAGCTGAATGCCCTACTTATCTCAAGAAAGAAAAGAAAGGATTGTCAGTCTCCTGGTCTGATGAAGATTCTGAGAGTGATTTTGAAGAAGAATCAGCCAAACATGTCACAGCTCTTACTGGAGTTTGCAATTCTGATGAAGATTCTAGGAAAGACGAGCTAACCTTAGAAGAACTGGCAGTTTCCTACAGAAAGCTGTGTATCAAATGTGCTGAAGTGTGTCAACAAGGTGAAAAGCAGAAGAAATACATAGCTCAGTTGGAGGCTGATAACAAAGAGCTTAATGAAACCATATCTGAACTGAATGGTGAAACTATCCTGTTACAATCCAAACTTGATCAGATGTCAAAATCAGTAAAAATGTTGAACAGTGGCACGGATATGTTGGAGGAAATCTTGCAGGTTGGAAAAAGTTCAAGAGATATGTCTGGTATAGGATTTGTTGGTGCAAAGAAATATGTCCAAGATAGTAGCAGAACTAAACCTGAAGCTGAGATATTGAAGCCGATGTCAAAACATGTGACTCAACATCACGAGAGAGGTGAAATGAAGAGAAAGTTTCAAAGATGGAGATGTCATTACTGTGGAAGATTTGGACACATCAAGCCTTTTTGCTTCAGACTATATGGATATCCAAATCAAGTTCCTTCTTACAAACCTAAGCAGATCATGCCCATCCAGAAGCAACAATGGAAACCTAAAAGTATGGCCTTAATAGCCCATACATCTCTTAGAGTTTCAGCCAAAGAAGACTGGTATTTTGATAGTGGATGTTCCAGACACATGACTGGACTCAAGAATCTGCTTGTTGATATCAAAAGTCATTCTACTAGTTATGTAACCTTTGGTGATGGAGCTAAAGGAGAAATCAAAGGAGTTGGAAAATTAGACTGTTCAGGAGTGCCAAATTTAGAAGGTGTTTTGTTGGTCAAGGGCCTGACAGCTAACCTCATAAGCATCAGTCAACTATGTGACCAAGGATACCAAGTCAACTTCACTAAAGCTGAGTGTGTGGTTACTAATAAAGAAAAGGAAGTAGTAATGAGGGGTGTCAGATCCAAAGATAACTGCTACTTGTGGGTGTCTCATGAATCCAGCTACTCTACTGTTTGTTCTAAAGAAGAAGAAGCAAAGCTGTGGCACCAAAAACTTGGTCACCTTCATCTAAGAGGTATGAAAAGAATTATTTCTCTGGAAGCTGTAAGAGGAATTCCTAAGCTACAAATTGATGAAGGAAAAATATGTGGGGAATGTCAGGTAGGAAAACAAACCAGGATGTCACATCTAAAGGTTAAACATTTGACTACTTCCAGAGTTCTTGAACTTCTACATATGGACTTGATGGGACCAATGCAAATAGAAAGTCTTGGAGGAAAGAAATATGCTTATGTGGTTGTGGATGACTACTCCAGGTACACTTGGGTGAAATTTATCAGAGAAAAGTCAGATGTGTTTGATGTTTTCAACGACCTATGTCAAAGAATTCAAAGAGAAAAAGAAAATGGTGTTGTGAGAATTAGAAGTGATCATGGAAAGGAATTTGAGAATCAAAAGTTTGCTGAATTCTGCTCCTCTGAAGGAATACATCATGAATTCTCTTCCCCTATTACTCCACAGCAAAATGGGGTTGTTGAAAGAAAGAATAGAACTATTCAAGAATCAGCAAGAGCCATGATCCATGCTAAGAATCTTCCTATCTACTTCTGGGCTGAAGCCATGAATACTGCTTGTTATATCCATAATAGAGTTACCTTAAGAAAAGGAACCTCTACCACCCTATATGAGATCTGGAAGGGAAGAAAACCCATTGTCAAATACTTCCATGTGTTTGGTAGTAAGTGTTACATTCTTGCTGATAGAGATCACAGGAGGAAGATGGATCCCAAGAGTGATGAAGGAATCTTTCTGGGCTACTCTACAAACAGTAGAGCTTATAGAGTATTCAACTCAAGAACCAAAATAATAATGGAATCCATAAATGTTGTGGTTGATGATGTTCACAATCAAGCAGATGTCACAGAAGATGTCGGAACATTCTGGGATTTTACAGCAGACGGTTCTACAAGAGAAGATGATTGCAGTCCCACTATCACAGAAGCTGAGACTGAACCCCCGAACAAGAGTCCCTCTATAAGAATTCAGAAAGATCATCCTAAAGATCTTATTATAGGAGATCTCAACAGTGGAGTTATTACAAGGTCAAGAGAAGCTGTCTCAAACTCTTGTTTTGTGTTAAAAATTGAACCTAAAAATGTCAAGGAAGCATTAACAGATGAGTTCTGGATTAATGCCATGCAGGAAGAATTAGGTCAGTTTGAAAGAAATGAAGTATGGGAGCTGGTACCAAGACCTAAAGGTACGAATGTCATTGGAACTAAATGGGTTTACAAGAACAAGTCAGATGAACAGGGAACTGTTATCAGAAACAAAGCAAGGCTAGTTGCTCAAGGATACACCCAAGTTGAAGGAATTGACTTTGATGAAACCTTTGCCCCTGTTGCCAGACTTGAGTCAATTAGGCTGATGTTAGGGATTGCGTGTATTCTGAAATTCAAACTATACCAGATGGATGTGAAGAGTGCTTTCTTGAATGGATATTTGAATGAGGAAGTCTATGTCGAACAACCTAAAGGTTTTGCAGATCCAAACCACCCTGATCATGTATACAAATTAAGAAAAGCTCTTTACGGTCTGAAACAAGCCCCTAGAGCTTGGTATGAGAGACTAACTGAGTTTCTTACTAGCAATGGATACAGGAAAGGAGGGATAGATAAAACTCTTTTTGTTAAAGATGAAGGAGGGAAGATTCTGATAGCTCAAATCTATGTGGATGATATTGTATTTGGTGGGATGTCAGACCAGATGACTAGACATTTTGTTGATCAGATGCAATCTGAATTTGAAATGAGTCTAGTTGGAGAATTAACCTATTTTCTTGGGCTGCAAGTCAAACAGATGGAAGACTCAATCTTTCTCTCTCAGAGCAAGTATGCTAGAAACATTGTCAAAAAGTTTGGAATGGAAAATGCTTCTCACAAAAGGACACCAGCACCTACCCATTTGAAGCTGTCTAAAGATGAAAAGGGAACCAGTGTTGATCAAAGTCTATACAGAAGCATGATAGGAAGTCTGTTGTATCTTACAGCCAGTAGACCTGATATTGCCTTTGCTGTTGGGGTATGTGCTAGGTATCAAGCAGAACCCAAAACCAGCCATATCAATCAAGTCAAGAGGATCCTGAAATATGTGAATGGTACTTGTGAATATGGAATGCTTTACTCTCATGGGTGTGAACCCATTCTCACTGGATATTGTGATGCAGACTGGGCAGGAAGTGCTGATGACAGAAAAAGTACTTCAGGAGGGTGTTTCTTCTTGGGTAATAATCTTATTTCATGGTTCAGCAAGAAACAAAATTGTGTGTCCCTGTCCACTGCAGAGGCAGAATACATTGCAGCAGGAAGTAGTTGCTCTCAGCTTGTTTGGATGAAACAAATGTTAACAGAATACAATGTCACACAAGATGTCATGACATTATATTGTGACAATTTAAGTGCCATCAACATTTCAAAGAATCCCATTCAGCATAGCAGGACCAAGCACATTGATATTAGACATCATTACATTAGAGACCTTGTTGAAGATAAAACAATTGTCTTGGAACATGTTGCTACAAACCTTCAACTAGCTGATATTTTCACAAAATCTTTGGATGCAAATCAATTTGAAAATCTAAGAAGCAAACTGGGCATTTGTCTTTGTGAAGGATTATAGCAATTATTTGGGTGTGCGACCAGCACTATCGCTCACTTGAATGTCAAGTATACTCTGCTGTTGGTAGTGATGGCTGAGGAGGTTAAGAATGCTGATGCCCGGACTAGTAGTTCCAGTGAAGTGAAAATGAGTAAGGAGGATACTGAAGATACTGCTGGTTCTGAAGTGAAAATCTTTATCTGTTGTTTGGCTCCATTTGTGGCTAGAAAGGGGGAGAAGTGAAAGTGATAGATGATGTTGTTGCTGGTTGTTTGCTGTAATTGTTTCTCTGTGTTACTTTTGGTTCCTTGGATGTACTATGATTAATCAAGCAGGATGTTGTTGGATGACAAAATTTATTTCTCTGGATCCTTGTTTCTATTGGCTGCTGTGCGTTCTCTAATCTCTGATGGTATCATCTATTATTGTTTTAGCCAAAAATTCGCCAAAGGGGGAGTTTGTAGATGTTATTGATTGGCTGTATTTTTTGGTAAAACAAATAATGTCTTTATCATGTCAAACCTGGTGTCATGACATGCATTGTTTTGAAGTTTTTTTTGTGCAGGATTTTACCTGATGTCAAGACCGATGTCATGACATCCGAAGCTGCTGTGTCTTATTATGTTCTCAGCATGGTTGTTTGATCTGTTAAGACTTTGCGCGCCTCTTTTGGAAACTTTGGATATTGAGTTGTTTCAGAACAACGTTATGCGATGTTTATTCATAGGATCTTTGTTTTATGGAAATGGTTTTAAATTGGTTTAAAACTAATATTGGATCCAAGGCCCAGCTGCTGCAAGGTTATTCATAACATTTGAAGAAGCTGCTGCATGGTGTGGTTTTTCGTTAGGGTTTGCCGTCAAGAAATCGGTTGTGTTTTTTTTGTGTTGTAGTTTTCTTGTAAGCCAAACAATCATGATGATGATTGTCTTGGTCTAGGTGTTTTGTTTTGAGTTGTAAAAGGTACTCAAAGCTTTTAAGCAAGAGTACCATTGTACTTGATCAAAGCTTTTAAGCAAGATCAAGTTGTGTTTTGAAGAGTGTCTTCGTTTGTTTTTTATATGTTAGTTCTTCATCACTGCTGTGATTGAGGGGGAGTGAGTAGGAGCTCTGGTCTAGCGGTTTAGATTGAAGTTGCATTGGGTAGATATTAAGTGAAAGGCGTAATATTGAGTTGTATTACCTTGAATTAATATTACTTATAGTGGACTTCCTCCCTGGCTTGGTAGCCCCCAGATGTAGGTGTGTTTGCACCGAACTGGGTTAACAATTTTCCTGTGTTGTTTTCTGTTTACACTTTGTTCATTTGTTTAAAAAAAAACATTCAGATAGTGATGTCGTGACATCCTGTAAGACATCGCGTGTCTGAGTCCAGAATTTCAAAGAACATCACGAAGATTGGGATGGGTACAAGTAAACTTTGAGCCTTTATCTTTTGTTTCTTAAACCGTGAACCAAGTCGCGTTACAACCCTTGAAAGTCCTAACTGAAGCATGGTTAGTTCGAAAGCATATTGTCACCAAAAGGTATCCTGACTCCTTAAGGTTTGCTATAAATGCTGAGTTGATATCACGTTTTTACAAACATCACGCTTTTATATCTTCTGCTTTAATGTTTTTAAAAAAAATCAAGATAGACATATGCATTGCATCTTATGAATTCATTATTAAACATATTTTGCTACATAATTTCAAATGTTAGCATCAGGAAGAATCTGCAAAGGGTACGACTAATGAATAAAAGTTATCCCGACAGACAAGATCACTCCAGAAGCCATATATACAAGGGGCATGACTTTTTTTGTCCAATCGATCTGGGGCAATTAGGTCAAGGTTCCAAGAATCTCTCAAAATGCCAAACAATCAGGGGCATGCACCCAAATGGGTCTGAAGCTACTTACCGATCAGTCAGGGGCATTACACTAAGTATATGGGTACTAGGGGGCATGTCACCCATAGTACACATCTCATAAGGTCCTCACGAGGCGAATCTCTTCAAATTCCCTACTAGCTGAGACAAAGCTATGCAACGCCTGTTCGACACTTCGACCAATACTCATTGGTGTGTCCCAATCAATACGAGTCTAGGAATGGCAGTTACTATAGCCACTAGGGGCAATGTTCAAGGCATCCATGTCTTCCCATAGAGCCGGTTTCACAGGATCATATCCCCACAAAAGTTTATTCATCTCTCTTATCCCCAATCAAGGTACATCAAAGATCAATCATTCAAATTGCTCTCATCCCCAAGCAGAAGTTAAAGATCTCCAACTAAATGTCCTCGAGCATGAAGCAAGAGGTCACAGACTCGTACTCCGTATTCTCCGTAACAGTTAGGGATTTATTTTCCCGGCCAGACCGCTACTACAATCTGCTATCGTCATTAACAACATTTTGCATTTATAGCATATGCATAACACTCTCATTCATTTTAATACAATATATGCATCATGACATTGCATAAAACTGACTTTGCTTGTCAGGTCGACCAACCGGTCAAACGAATAACATCAACAAATCAATCTCTATCAGATATACATTCTTGAAAGAATATCCCTCCAGACATTCTGAAGACATCTACATCAAATATACATTCCGGAAGCTCGAACCTCGGACATTCTGAACTTTCCAATCAGATGCACATTCTGGAAGCTTGACCCTCAGAATTCTGAAACATTCTTATCAGATATACATTCTGGAAGCTTGAACCCCGTACATTCTGAAAATTCCAATCGGATGCACATTCTAGAAGCTTGATCCCCAGACTTCTGAAACATCCTTATCAGATATACATGCCGGAAGCTCAAACCCCGGACATCCTGAAAACTCCTATTGTGTGTATATTTTGAAAGCATGACCCTCTAGACTTCTGACAAATATCTCTTTCAGACGGCATCCGCAAGCCCGTCTCCGACAAAGTCTTATCAAATTCACTGAATGGCATCTTTAAGACCATTCAAACATGATCATCCTCCAAGATCTAATTATATCGTCACGAACGGTGTAGACACGATCATCTTTCCAAGATCTAATTCAGTTACTATGAAACGGTGCTGACACGATAAACATTCAAAGATCTAATTCTATCATCACAAACGGTGTAGACACAATCATCTTTCCAAGGTCTAATTCAGTTACTACGAACGGTACTGACATGATCAACATTCAAGTCAACATTCAAAAATCTAATTCGGTCACCACGAACGGCGCTGACACGATCAACCTTCAAAGAAAGAGGCAGATAAAATCCATACGAAGATTCATTCTGACACTCATCAATACATTGGATCTTGTCTAATGTATGACTTATCCTGAGCACAACCTCTCAAGACACAGCCTAACATACGGCTATTCTTGGAAATCATATGACATTTCTTCGAAAACAGTCTAACGTACGACTCATTCTGACACACGCCAATACATCAACTAATGAAATCTATAAGCCCATCTCCAACAAACATCTCTCAATACATCAAGCTCAGATACAGTCTAATGTACAACTCATTCTGACTTTCATATTATCAAAGACCAGATGGCATCTCTAAGCCCATCCCAGATAACTTTCTGCCAACGTCCAGATGGCATCTTCAAGCCCATCTCCGGCAAGGTCCCTGCTTCAGCAAGGGCAAATTTCTGGGTATTCTAGTGTTCAATCCTCTTCCACCTTCAAATTCCGACAGGCACACAAGCCAATATACATCCTCAGGTTTAAGAAGATTGAATAGGGGCAGCTGTCATACCCCAAAATTTTGCCATCATATTTCAATATACTTTGACTCATATGACTCAAGACTATGCAAGAATTGGGCTCACTTACCTGTCTCCTAAGCAATCAACACACAACTAGGGTTTTGATTCTCTCAAAGAAAAATTAGGTTCTGACAACTCAAGTGGACTTAATGGCCTCTCATATGCCTCCGAGTATCCTCATGCCAATTTTCAAGCTCTGATTCACAAGATTGCTCGGTCAATGGCTCAAATAGTCAACAGTCGACTAGTGTGATCTAAAAGTCAACTGGGGTCAACATACAGTCAAAATTCCTGATTTCTGGTCAACATAAACATTTTGAAGTGACATTAATCATTTGATCAAGGGTTGATCACGATTCATCAAGAAAAGGTCAGAAATCAACAGAAACCTAAAGTTTCTAAATTAGGGTTTTAAACTAAAAGTCAACAAAACTTTGACCAGCCATAACTTTCACATGGAACATCAGAAATATCCCAATCAATGCCTAAGTTGAAGGAAATTTAATTCTCTACAACTTTGTCTCTGTAAAGCCAAGGCCCAAAATGCTTCACTTGGGAGGTATGAGTCAAAATATTATAGGTCCTTCTAAAAGCTCACAAAAAGTTTTTTTTGTCAGAAGCCATTGAAGGATAGAAAAACACTTAGAACGGGGGGGTTTGAATAAGTGTAGTTTTAAAACTCTTAAGATAAAAACAATTTGCACAATGATTTTTATCCTGGTTCGTTGTTAACTAAACTACTCCAGTCCACCCCCTTGGAGTGATTTACCTCACCTGAGGATTTAATCCACTAATCACACAAGATTACAATGGTTTTCCACTTAGATAACCTCTAAGTCTTCTAGAGTATTCTGATCACAACCTGATCACTCTAGGAACACAATGCTTAGATACCCTCTAAGACTTTCTAGAGAATCCGATCACAACTTGATCTCCTCTAGTTCTTACAAATGAATGTAAACAAATTCTTACAAGAGTATTACAATGCTTCTTAAAAGCTATAATCACAACTGTGATATTTCTCTTAAAGTTTAAGCTTAATCTCACTAAGATATTACAACAGTAATGAAGTTAGGTTAAAGATGAAATTTGAGAGCTTTTAAAATTTGACAGCATTTCTGTATGTTTGCGCAAAGTTGTGTTTTCAGCTTCTCATCAGAACTTCTATTTATAGGCGTTTGAGAAGATGACCGTTGGGAGCATTTAATGCGTTGCGTGATCCGTACAGCATTGCATTTAATGTTTCACTCTTTTGTCAACTACCTCGAGCCTTGTTTTAACTGACGTTGCCTTTAATAGCTTTTAACGTTCCTTTTGTTAGTCAGCGTAGCCTGCCATCTTGTACTTGCTTCTGATTTGATATTTGTATAAACAACGTTTGAATATCATCAGAGTCAGACAGCTTGGTGCAGAGCATCTTCTTCTCTTCTGACCTTGAAGAGCTTCTAGCGTGATACCATGAAAACTTCAGTGCTTCTGCTTCTGATCTCAAGTTCTTCTGATGCTTTAATAGACCATGTTCTGATTCTGCTTGACCATCTTCTGATGTCTTGCGAGAGCATGTTTTGATGTTGCATACTTGAACCTTCTGAGTCAGTGCTTCTTGCGCTGATTTTGTGCATACTCTATATATATTTCCTGAAATGGAAATTGCATAGGATTAGAGTACCACATTATCTCAAGCAAAATTCATATACATTGTTATCATCAAAACTAAGAATGTTGATCAGAACAAATCTTGTTCTAACAATCTCCCCCTTTTTGATGATGACAAAAACATATATAAATGATATGAATTTGCAATCAGAATATCAGACAGCTAAAGACAATTACACAGTTATAGCATAAGCATATAAACATAGTGTGCGAATATGTCTCCCCCTGAGATTAACAATCTCCCCCTGAGATAAATAATCTCCCCCTGAAATAAATACTAGAAGAAATTTATAAATAAAAGACTTCCCTGAGTATTTTCCATTTCAGTTGAGACGATCACATATGCTTAGAACTTCAGAACATTCAGAGCTTCTGCTTCTTGCTTCCATAGGACAGCTTCAGAGCTTTGAATTTCTTCTTGATTCATTGCATGCTAGATTGTATCAGAACATTGTTGAATGTACCAGAGCATCATCAGAGCATCTTTACATCCTGAAATGTTTCAGAACAAACTAAACGACAAAAGTCAAGGCATGAATGAATCAGAACATAAAATATGTATCAAAACATAAAAAAAAACAATGTATCAGAACATATAAGGGATAAGAATGTGTTATAGCATATTCTCCCACGAGAATATCAGAACATTCTTCATTCTTTCTTCTGATCTTGAAGCTTCACAGCACTCAGCTTGCTTCAAGTTCCATGAGCATGTTTCTATATAGAATTGCTTTTCCCCATGTCTTTGCTTCTCATGTTGAGATTTTTAGAATGTCTTCAATCCTGCAAAAAAACTCAAAGACATAGAACTTGCAAATTCTGTTAGAAATGTGGAGACTTACTCCCAGCAACTGATAATATAAATCAGATCATTTATCACATTTTCTCCCCCTTTTTGTCATAACATCAAAAAGCATAAAAATATTCAAGATGAAAAACAAACAATATGAGAGAAAAGAAGATAATATTCATTGATTTCATCAGAAAATTATCAGAAGATACAAGAAACAATGCAAGAAGACAGATGCAAGAACAAGAGACAACAAAGACTCAAAAGACTACGACTAGCCTAGCTTAGACATGATCTTGGCCAGCATGTCGTGAATCCCAGCAGTGCTTTCATTTTGCTTCTTCATGAAGTCTCTGAATTCTTCATGTGCTTCATCATGCTTATCCAGGCGAGAAGCAAGAACATCTTGATTCTGTTGAAGAGCCTTGATAGCGTACACTAGAACGAGGGTTCAACAGAAGAAGATGCACGACTATCATTCAGAAGGATAGCATTACCAGCAACAGCATCCAAAGTGAGAATATCATCTTCAGCAGGATGATTCTCAACATCTTCCATCTCAACATCTGAGTTTTACTCAGAAACAACTTCAGCATATTCTGGATCAGGGATCTCAGAATCTTCATTCTCCAAGGCTTGAAGAATCTCAGCAAGATTCTTTGGAGGAATGGGAGCAGCAACTTCTGAAGGGTAGACAACTTCAGGAATAACCATATCTGGTGCTTCCTCAGAAGGATTCAGCCTTAGCCAGTTGAATAGCCATTGAAAATCCCCAGTCAGAACCGGATACAGAGGCTTCCATACAACCATAGTCAGACATGGTTCATCTTCCAACTCATCCACAAACTTCTTCTCCTCAAGAGCTCTCCAGTTTCTGATGGGATGATAGTACTTGCCATCATCAAGATCCAAGCAGTAACCAGAAGATCCAGAAGCTTCAGCAACACATCTTCTCTAGATGTTCATAGCATCCAGCTGAAAGTCCCTTCTAAAGAGTCTCCATAATCTCTTAGTAGCAGTTTGATCCAGCTTGGAGTCATATGCTGCTTTCAAGATAGCCATCCTCTTGTTGAAGCTAAGCTTAAACAGCTCAAAATCTATATCAATAGGTGGTTCAGGAGGATTGAAGGTGAATTTGTAGTCAGGGTACATAAGGCAATAGGGTTTGGATTTTCTGGAGGGTAAGGGATGGGATAGAGAAAGTGTAGAATCAGTGGTGAAGGTTGAGGAAGATGGAATATCAGAAGGTGTTGGGAGACAAACATTTAGTGGTTGGGGATTAAGAATAAGAGTAGAAGGAGGTGGTTGGATACTGTTTGGGATGGTGAGGGGATTTTGAGGTTCAGAAGGAGGAGGCTGATTCTGAGAGGAACTAGCAGCTCTTAAGACACGGAAAGAATCCCTGATGCGCTTCTGTTGGAATTCTTTGGAGTTTACTTTGTAAGGATCATAAGAGATCTTCTGCTTCTTAGCTTGCTTAGCTTCTTCTTTTGAAGCTTTTCTCTTCAGTCTTGCTTCTTTCTTCTTTTGTTCCTTCTTCTGCAACTCAGCCAGAGAAGGAAGAACTGTTCCTTAAATCCATGCAGGATCAACAGAAGCCTTTAAGAAACGCTTAACAGCCTTGTTAAGCTCTTCTTTGAACAAGGGAGCAAAGCCTTCAACCGGAATTCTTCTGGTCAGAATATCTGGAAATATTCTTGGGACAGAAGTTACCTTCTCAATCAGACGCAACCTTTGAAGGTCAAAAGCATTCAGAACATGTCCTTGAATGGCACTAGAGAACTTTGGCGTTCCAACAGTTCTCAGAGGTTCCAACATGTCACTTTCTATCAGAATGTCTGAAATCATTCGGGCGAAAGGAACAGCATTCTTCTTGAAGTCTGGAAACTTCTTGCGCTCTTCATCTCGTGATTCTTCAATATTTGTTTTCAACTGTTGAAAAAGAATGCCTGAGATATTTACTTCGAGCCCTTTACCAATGCAGTAGAGAGCATACTTCTGATCCTGATTGATGTATGTTGAGGTGAAGGATCGCTTTCTATGATAGAGAGATCCTAGAATAATCTCAGCCCAAACTTTGTAGAAGGGTTTCAATCGACCAGTTTGATGAGATGCAATATCAGAAGCAGTGGATATTTCTTTATCAACTGTTTCCCAATCAACTCTACCAGGAAGAGCACCTGTGCTTCCGTCTTTATCCTCTAAGTTGTACAGCTTTCTGATTAGCTTCTCAGTTATTACAACCTCATGCCCTAATATGAAAGAGATGATAACTGTTGGAGTAACCGTTGCATAGACCCATAAATCCTTTACTAAATAGAATATATTGGTCCAACCAGTCTACCAAGGTAGTTTGACCAACCCTGTTCCATTGTTTCAACATTAGTATTGAAACCATGTAACCTTATATTTTCAAAGTCTACTGATGATTCACAAAGAACTTCCAGTTCTGTTGACAGAATAGAGCATGTCTTCAATGGAGTGTAACCGTATTTGAGACGGATAAGATGCGCAGAAGACATTTCCTTTCTTGATGAACTTGATGAAGAAAGCATGAAGATTCACTGAGATTCGGTTACAAACTAGGGTTTATGCAAACAATGAGTAAAATAGAAAGAGAGAGAGAGAGAGAGAGAGAGAGATGAATGAAGAGAGAGAGTAAAAAGATGAAATGAATGAGGAGATGAGTATATAAAGGGACGGATTTGAAATGAAATGTAATATGTGTTTGAATGAAAATGATTATAGAAAACATGGAATCAAATGCATTTAATGAGAGATGACGTTAGGAGAGATAATGTGAAATTTGAAATGATTTGCACAGTTACCTAGGGCGGCGTCTCCTCAACTGTACGCATGCTTGTCCAAAAACAGTGAACACGTGTTCATCTTCTGGAACAACTGGTGACAGCTGTTTTACTTTAAAAGAGCTTTTGAATCAACTTAGATAATGAAACGTCAGTGATAACAGAATCATAACTTCTAATTGATCATCATCAGAACTTCTTATAAGAAAAAAAAACAAGATCATTTTAGAACTAATCCATACATCAGAATTTCTCATCTTCTCATTCTGGGCATAGATCCATACTGATATTCTTTAGAATGAACTTAAACCTATCTTCAGCAAGGGGTTTTGTAAATATATCAGCCCATTGATGGTCTGTATCCACAAAGTTTAAAGAAAGAACACCCTTCTGAACATAGTCCCTAATGAAATGATGTTTAATCTCAATATGTTTAGCTTTGGAATGTAAGATTGGATTCTTAGATAAACAGATAGCAGAAGTATTATCACAGAAGATAGGAATGTTACTCTCATAAATCTGATAATCTTCTAACTGACTTTTCATCCAGAGCATCTGTGTGCTACAACCAGCAGCAGCAACATACTCTGCTTCTGTTGTTGAGAGGGCAATCGTAGCTTGCTTCTTGCTGTACCAGGAGATCAGGTGACTTCAAAGAAATTGACAACTTCCGGAAGTGCTTTTCCTTTCAATTCTATCTCCAGCATAGTCAGCATCACAAAACCCTACTAAGTTGTACTCTTTATATCTTCTGTAGACTAAACCAACATTAGTAGTACCTTTCAGATACCTCAGAATTCTCTTAACAGCTGTTAAGTGAGATTCTCTAGGATCTGATTGGAATCTTGCACACAAACAAACACTGAATAAAATGTCAGGTCTAGAAGCAGTCAAGTATAGAAGAGGTCCAATCATACCTCTGTACAACTTCTGATCAACCTTCTTACTTACCTCATCCTTACCTAGGACACACGTTGGATTCATAGGAGTTTTGGCTTCTTTGCTTTCATAAAGATTAAACTTCTTCAGAAGTTTTTTCACATACTTCGTTTGATGAACATATGTTCCATCAGAAGTTTGATTGATTTGAATCCCAAGGAAGTACTTGAGTTCTCCCATCATACTCATCTCGAACTCAGCCTGCATAGACTTAGCAAACTCCTTTCCAAGTGGAGCATTAGATGTTCCAAAGATAATATCATCAACATAAATTTGACAAATTAAAATATCTTGCTTAAATGTTTTACAAAAGAGAGTAGTATCCACTTGTCCTCTAGTGAAACCATTGCTCAGAAGGAAAGAACTTAATCTTTCGTACCAAGCTCTAGGAGCTTGCTTCAATCCATACAATGATTTCTTTAATTTGAAAACATGTTCTGGAGACTTAGAGTCTTCAAAACCAGGAGGTTGGTGGTCATAAACTCCTTCATGTATATAACCATTTAAGAAGGCACTCTTAACATCCATCTGATATAGAGTGATGTTATGTTGAGTGGCAAAAAAAATTAATAGACGAATAGATTCTAACCTTGCCACTGGTGCAAAGGTTTCTGTATAGTCAATACCTTCTTGCTGACTATAACCCTGAGCCACCAGTCTGGCTTTGTTTCTTACCACTTCTCCCTTTTCGCTTAGCTTGTTTCTGAAGACCCACTTTGTACCAATGATGTTAAATCCTTTTGGTCTAGGAACAAGATCCTATACATCATTCCCTGTGAACTGATTTAGTTCCTCTTGCATGGCAATTATCCAGTCTGCATCTTCTAGAGCTTGATCAACAGAAGTTGGCTCGATCAAAGAGACAAGACCTAATTGACATTCTGCAGTGTTCTTAAGGAATGCTCTTGTTCTGATAGGATCATCCTTCTTTCCAAGAATGACATCTTCTGAATGAGCAGAGGTGAGTCTAGAAGATCTTCTGACTGTTGACTCTTCAGAAATTCTGAGATTCTCTAAAGATGCAGCAACTTGATCTTCTGATCCTTTGCTTCTGAGATCTTCAGCTTCTGATACTTTGCTTCTTGGTTCTTCAGCTTCTGATATATCAATATCTAAATCTGCAAAATTCTCAAACTGCTTTGGCCTTTCAAGACCAAGCTTATCATCAAATCTGATATTGATTGATTCTTCTACAACCAATGTTTCAGTATTGTATACTCTATAGCCTTTAGAGCGTTCAGAATATCCAAGAAGGAAACACTTTTGTGCCTTAGAATCAAACAATACTTATGGTTCCAGAGCCAATAATCTTGCCCTTCTGATCTCCTCCAAACTTGACTTCTCCATCAGACTTAAGCACCAGGTCTTGGAACATAGAGCTTCTTCCCGTCATGTGTCGCGAGCACCCAGAGTCCAGGTACCATAACATGTTGTGCTTTGTCTTCTTTGCTGCTAAGGATATCTGCAACAGAAATTATATTCTCCTTAGGTACCCACAACTTCTTGGGTCCTTTCTTGTTAGTTTTCCTCAAGTTCTGATTGAACTTGGGTTTAGCATAATAAACAATAGGAGGTACAGCATGATATTCCTTAAGTTTAGCAGCATGATATTTTCTAGGTTGTATCACATGCTTCTTAGTGTGTGTAGCATGAAAGCTTTTGGCATGTGAAGTGAGCCTAATATCATGTGAGTGGCCATATTTGAACTGATCATACAATGGTTTGTATGTGATTTTCATATCATCTACAAGTTCAAATTTGTGTGGTGTATCACCCTCATAGCCAACGCCAATTCTTTTGTTTCCAGAAACACCATATATCATAGAAGCAAGATGACTTCTGCCAATACTTCTAGATAAAAACTTTCTGAAACTCGAGTCATATTCTTTCAGAATATGATTGAGACTAGGAATGGATTTTTCTAATTCAGAAGGAGATCCAATATCTTTGGATAATTTTAAAATTTTTTCCTTCAGTTCAGAATTTTCCACTTCCAGCTTCTTAGTTTCAGAATCAAATAGCTTTTTCAGCTTTTTGTATTTGATACTAAGATGAGCCTTGAGTTCCAGAAGTTCTGTTAAACTGGAAACTAACTCTTCTCTAGATAGTTCAGAAAATACCTCTTCAGAATCTGATTCCGATGTAGATTTTGATACATCATCAACTGTGGCCATCAGTGCAATGTTTGCCTGCTCGCCTTCAGAGTCTGATTCTGAATCTGAATCATCCCATGGTGCCATAAGACCTTTCTTCTTATGAAACTTCTTCTTGGGGCTCTCCTTCTGAAGTTTTGGACACTCATTCTTGTAGTGACCAGGCTCATTGCATTCATAGCATGTGACCTTCTTCTTGTCAGATCTTCTGCTTCCAGAGGATTCTCCACGTCCAGGCTTCTTAGAACTTTTGAAGTTCTTGAACTTCCTATGCTTGCTCTTCCAGAGTTGGTTTACCCTTCTGGAGATCATGGACAGTTCATCTTCTTCTTTTGATTCTGATTCTTCAGAATCTTCTTCTTCAGCCTGAAAAGCGTTAGTGCATTTTTTATAATTAGATTTTAATGCAATAGACTTACCATTCTTCTGAGGTTCATTAGCATCCAGCTCAATTTCATGACTCCTCAGAGCACTGATCAATTCTTCAAGAGAGACTTCATTCAGATTCTTGGCAATTTTAAAAGCAATCACCATAGGACCCCATCTTCTTGGCAAGCTTCTGATGATCTTCTTGACATGATCAGCCTTTGTGTATCCCTTGTCAAGAACTCTTAACCCAACATTTAGCGTTTGAAATCTTGAGAACATCTTTTCAATGTTTTCATCATCCTACATTTTGGAGGCTTCATATTTCTGGATCAAGGCAAGAGCTTTAGTCTCCTTGACTTGGGCATTTCCCTCATGAGTCATTTTCAATGATTCATATATGTCATAGTGTTATACCCCAAAATTTGCCCACATCTTTTTTCAAGAAAACTCCAATCTGAAAATTAAGAGTCTCATATAATCATGGATTTTTATTTCAACAAATATCCTGACATATGAAATACTTAGTTTTTAGAATTTTTCTTATACAGTAATTTGGCTTGCAGTTGAATTTATTCTTACGCAAACGCCAAATACTGTTTATTACTTCACACATGCTATTTATTTATTTACAGATAAATAGTACTGACACAATTGGTACAGAGTTAAATCTTTTTGCAGGCGCAGAATCAGGAAACTCAGACTGTGCTGGTAACAGTATATTAGTTATTTATTATGTCTATGTTTTTAACAAGTCATGTAAATAACTTTCATTTTTCACATAAAACAACAAAAAAGAAAATTAACTTTGACTGTTGATTTTTCACTCTAACTGCTACGTCAATACCTGAACAGTCAGTTGACAACCAAACTGTTGGCAGTACAATTCTCAGTGTTTTGTACCATCAATCAAATCAATCTTTCACAATTCAAAATTCCAAGATTTTTGTTCTAGAAGTCTTCTGAATATCACGCGATTAGCAGAGACTCAACACTGCACAAAAATCAGGTACGCTTAACTATCTCCTACATAAACAGTCCCTGACTAGGGTTTTCTTGTTTTTACAGGAGAAACAAGTTTTTGAGAGCTCAAATGGATTTCATACACATCCATATATCTCAAAGTACCATCATGCAAATTTTCAAACTTCAATTCACTCAGACGCACCGTCAGCAGCTCAAACAATCAACAGACGACCCGTTTGACCAAAAAAGTCAACAGACAGTCAAAAATGAATTTTTTTGTCAAAGTCCATATTTTGTCAAAGGATTCATCATTTGATCATTGGATGATCATAATTCATCAAGGAAAGATCAAAAATCAACAAAACCCTAAGATTCAAAATTAGGGTTTTTGCCTGAAAAGTCAACTCAACTTTGACTGATCATAACTCTCTCATCCTTCATCCAAAAAATTCAAACCAAAGCTTATTTTGAAGGAAATTCAATTATCTTTCAAATGCCATTGATCCCATGGTCATTGGATTCACCATTTGAAAAATATGACCAAAGACATTACAGGTCATTTTCAAAGTCAACAAAAAGACACTTTTTTCAAAAGGACACACAAGGAGCATCAAAAATCATTTTGACATGAGACCAAAGACATTGGTTAGAGGACTCTTTGAGGTTTCCAAAAAGTGCAAGATCTCCTTCATATGACAAAAATTGAGGGATTTACACCTTGTTGAAGTTGGCTAAATTTTGGGAAAATGCATGAAATCAACATTGCTCAAAAATGTATTTTTTCCAAATGGGGCCAAGTTTTCAGCATTCAAACATCATTTCCATGATATTATGGGCCTCCCACGACCAAGACAAGGCCCACACCTTTTTTATCCATTTTTGGCATGATTTTATCTTATTTTAAGATTAAATTAAAAGGAAAATGAATGGATAAAGAGTAGCTTACAAATCAAGCATGACTCACCCAAGGAATCTTCATATTTCTGCAGAGAATTGAAGAGCAAGGCAAGTGCATTGAAGACAAGAAGACTTGGTCAATAATTCAAAGCTTTTTTAATATAAAAAATGCAAGAATTCCACAAAGGCAACTAGTTGCTTCTTAGCTTCAATTCTAAGCACTCAATGCTTATAAATAGGCTAGCATGCTTCAGTAACAAAAGAGACACGAATCAGAAACAAAGCCTTGCTCATAATACACTTGTAACCACTTGAAAAATTTCAAGGAAAATTCAAATTCGAGTTTTTAATTTCAGTCAATTTCAATACAAACTAAGCATTCAAAAATCATCTCTGAGCTTCACTGAAGCTATTCCAATCAATTGCAAGTCTTAAACCTCACTGAATCGAGCTATACAGGTCATAGTTTGTTCAAAATAAAACTAACTTATATCTCATAATCCATGCATATTTAGCAAGATGTAGACATATATTTGTGTTTGGTTTGAGGTCCTAATCGTTTCTGGAAACTTAATTGAAGTTTGGAGGTTTGTACGAAGGATCACCATTTTAGAGTTCGAACCTTTAAATTTGGGGTTTTACGACCCATGCAAAATTATGAACTCTAAATAGTATCATTGAACTCGCATGAACAAGACGAATTAAATGGTGGCATCACGCCAAATTTATGTTGTTGTTTGCTTGTATTCGCTATTTCCAACAGGTGTAAAAGGTCAGAGTTTCTACACCACCTGCAAATGAAAGGTGTAAAAACTCTATCCTGAAGAAGAAGATGATGCGTGGCGTCCTCTGATTGGATGGAGGGCGCGCGCGTGTTTTTTAAATTAATTTTGGATTCAGTGTTTTGCAGGTACGTCACGTGCCATGGTCCCTCACCATCTGGGCCTTCTGATCCACTTGCCAGCTCATCCAACGCGCCAGACAAAGCAGTCCTTACCATGGACTCTCAATCCAACCACACCTGATCAGTATCCTTTTATTTTCTATTTTTTATTTTAATTTCTTTGTTAAATTAATTTAAAATAGTTTTAAAAATCCAAAAAATACACAAAAAATATTTTTAGACTTCTAAAATAATATATTATTTTCTGAAATAAAAATATTTTATTTTCCTTCAAAATTTCAATATTTTGCATAATTAATTAGTATATATTTATATATTTGCTTTTTAATTATTCTAACCAATCAAAAAATCATAAAAAAAATTGTTCTTTATATAAAATATTGTTTATATATTATAGACTAATTTTTTACATATTTCGAATAATTTTATCTTTAAGTTTTAATTATTTGTATAATTATTTGCATAATTATGTTTTAATTAACTTAAATCAATTTCAAATCAATTTCCAAAAATTCCAAAAAAATTAGTTTTGTTTTAAAATTAATTAACAAATATTTTGTACATATTTTAAACTTAATTTCTAGGTTTAAATTTATTTTCATCCTTTTTCTTCATTTTAATTTAATTAATTATGCATTAATTATAATTAAAATCAATCATAAAAAATCCAAAAACATGCCTTTTATTTTTCTTGCAATTTACATTCCTAGATAAATGTATAGGATGTCAAATTCATGTAAATAGGCTAGTTTACATTTCCTGCACAATCGATGTAATAGCGTAGATTTACTTTCCGCACTTTACATTTCCGCATTTTAATTTCCAGCAAATATAAACTGCGTGTATGTCAAAGATAAAATTGAACCGTTAGATCACTAACTTCAAAGATAAAATATCTGAATCCAAACACAATCACACTTGCACCTTTTAAGGTAATCCCTTCTCATTCTTTTCAAAATCAAAGTCAAAATTCTACTATTTTGAGTACAAAATCGAACCTTGCGTTTATATCCGGTGAAAGGATAGATTTTTAAAGGAAATAGGATAAAGACCTTATAACTCAGGGTAGACCTCCTAGTTTGCTTGCTCAAATCAAAACAAACAAAATTCTCATACACTGCTGTTTTTCAAAACAAAACTTTCCAAAAAGACAATATTTTGTATACATCCAAACACGGATTATTACAAAGTTAACGTTCTTTTCAAAACATCTTTCGAAAGATAAACAAACATTTTGTATACATCCACACACGGATCATTACAAAATTCAATTTACAAAGGTATTTGAAACCACATATGAGCAATTTCAGAGCAATTGAAAAGTGATCGAAAAACAAGTGAGCTAAGCAAACTTAAGAGCCCGTGGATAACCATGGATACAAAGGGTGCTAACACCTTCCCTTTGTATAACCTACCCCCTTACCCAGAATTTCTTAAAGGTCTTTTTTCTGTTTCTTTTATAAACCTTTCCTTAATTGGATAAAATAAAAGGTCGGTGGCGACTCTGTGAATTTTCAAAAATGCGAAAGCATTAAGCGATAAAAAAGAGTCAGTTCACGTATCTCTACAGAACAGAGGTATGGCCCGGGAATTAAAAAAACGGAGGTCCACAGAACTGGCGACTCTGCTGGGGAAATACTTTCAAAAACAAAATGTTTTCAAAAGGGGTTACCTTAAGAGAATAGATCACTTCGATGTTTTCAATTGATTGACTTGATTGCTCTATTTTTTTCAAAGGTTTGTTTGGGTATTTTTGTGTGAAAGATTCTAACCCGAATCTCGAGATACCTTAAGTATATGACAATAGACCAAGGAAACTGTACGGCATGTACCGATACGGTTGATCTGGTAGTCATCGTTAGTGCGATACTTTGGTTTATACTGATGTCCCTTGAAAACGATCAAGGAGTATATTAGGCTTCCGAAATGTCATTAAACACTAATTTGTCTTAGAACCTTTTTAGTTGAACTTGACTTGTGGCCTATTAAGTGGCTAGCTTTGAAATTGATCGAAGTTAGTTATCCTCGAGGAATATTTTGATCGGCCGCTCGAGCGCCGTATTGAGATGTTACTTCCAAGGATCATAGAACCCGAATACTATTCTAGGACAGGTTTTAACCAACTCAACTTCAGTGGGGAGGGTATCACCTATCAGCTCCATGCAAGCCTTTAAACCTAAGGCTATTGTTTGATTTGTTTTTGTGTGCCACATGTTTGCATCATAAGCATATCATTTTTTGCACCAAACACTTCAAGGATCAAAGAGTTTACCTTTGTTTTTGCAGGTAATGGCTCCCGCCACCAAAGATTACATCCGAATCAACATCTCAACGGTACCATCTGAACTAAAAGACTTAGTGTCAGAATTCCCCAGGAATGTTCAATTCACTGAAAGGCATGGTCACCTACTCCATTTGGTTACCTCAAAATTTGAAGAAGACATGATACGGGTCCTGTTCCAGTTCTTTGACCCCGAACATCATTGCTTTACCTTTCCTGATTACCAGTTGGTACCCACTTTGGAAGAATTCTCTGAACTAATTGGATTGCCTGTTCGAAATCAATTACCTTTCACTGGTTTAGAAAGGATTCCAAAACCTGAGGTCATTGCTGCTGCTTTACATCTGCGAAAATTAGAAATCGAGTCCAATTGGGAAACAAAGAGTGGAGTTAAAGGTTTGCTTGCCAAGTTCTTATTGGAAAAGGCTCGACTACTGCTAGAAAACAAAAGTTATCCAGCTTTTGAGGAAGTTATGGCACTTTTGATCTATGGGTTGGTTTTATTCCCTAATCCCGACCAGTTCATAAGTGTACACATCATCAACCTTTTCCTAATCCGTAACCCGGTACCAACATTGCTGGGAGACATTCTACATTCTCTACACACTCGTACCATGAAGAAACGAGGAACTCTCATGTGCTGTATACCACTACTGGCTAGGTGGTTTACATTTCATCTTCCCCGATCAGTGTTGAGAAATGAACAAAGAATGCAATGGTCTCGCAGGATTATGTCTTTGTCTCATTCAGATATCCGGTGGAACAACTTCTTTCAAAGAGACATTACTATCATTGATCATTGTGGAGAATACCCTAATGTGCCACTCCTTGGCATCAAAGGAGGCATCACTTACAATCCCTCTTTAGCTCTACGCCAATTCGGATATGCAAGGAGCAACGGTCCTCATGACATGATTATCCATGGCATTGTGTTTGATTACGAGAATGATTCTCATAGACACCGACGAAGGTTCATACATGCATGGGGCAGTGTCTATAGAATAGAAAGCAAAACTCTGGGGCAATGGAATTCTATTCCTATGGAACCCTACCTCAGATGGGTCCGCACTCATGCTCAGAAACTCCTTATGCCATATCCTGCTGTTCTACCTGTGACTATTGAACCAGAGGTCGAAGGATATGAACCTCAAGTTATTCTACACCCGGACATGCCAAATGACCTAGAAGAGTTGCAAAAATCTTGGGTTCAACTCAAAGAGGAAAGAGACACCTTCAAATCATACTGTCAGGACTATGAGAGAAGGATATTGGAGCTCACCGGACAGCTTCAAGAAGAACAGCAGATCAACACATTCCTGGGGGCAAAGAGAAAGCGTCCACGGGAGACCTGAAGGATCATTTATTTTATTTCTGTCTTGTAAGCCCAAATGAGGCATAGAAAAAAGAAAAAAAAAAGAAGAAATAAATTGATTAACTAACGTTTGTTTCTTCTTTAACAAATCTAAACTCTAAGATCCTTGAAACATTGCACACACATTTCACTTCATGCATTGCATATACATTTCATGCATTGCATTCATATACATTGCATATACATTTCATACATTGCATACACATGGCATCCAGTCATACACATTGCATAACAGGTTCACATGACGGATTTCTCATCTTCTCGCTGTTTATTTCAGTCAGAAGAGATGGAATCTGAAATGAGCATCAAGAATCTCGAAGCACAGAATGCCCAAGTTCAAGTGGCAATTCTGGAACTGGCAAAGGGGCAGCAAGAACTGAAAGCCCTGATAATCAAGAAGAAAAAGAAGCCCAAAGGATCTGTAGGCGTGAGTCACCTGAAAAGGAAGATCAAAATTCCAGTCAAAAAGTTCAAAAAGCCACCGATCCCTGAAACAGTCGGTGATGATGAACAAGAAGACAATCAAAGCAACCAGGGTTCTGCTAAACCCTCTCTCTCTTCAAATGAAGAAAATGATCATTCTGGGGACGAACCGGATGATGAAAAATACCAACAGCTAGAAGACCGTATGAAAGCTATGGAGATACAAAAAATACCTGGCTTAGATTTCAATGATCTAGGGCTCATCTCGGATGTTGTTATCCCTCCAAAATTCAAAGTTCCTGTCTTTGCAAAATATGATGGAGTTTCTTGCCCGAAACTACATCTGAGATCCTATGTAAGGAAGATACAACCTCATACAACGGATAACAAGTTGTGGATTCACTTCTTCCAAGAAAGTCTATCGGGTACACAACTCGAGTGGTACTACCAGCTGGAAAATACCAAGGTTCATACTTGGGAAGAATTAGCTGCTGCTTTTTACAAACAGTACCAATACAATGCTGATCTTGCGCCAACCCGTACTCAACTAAGGGGCATGTCTATGGGACCAAAAGAAAGTTTCAAAGGATATGCACAAAAGTGGAGAGATATGGCTGGAAGGGTTCAACCACCCTTATCTGATCGCGAACTAATTGACATGTTCATGGGCACTTTAACTGGCCCTTTCTATAGCCATTTGCTGGGAAGCTCATCATCAGGTTTCACTGACCTGATACTGACCGGAGAACGTGTCGAAAGTGGCATTCAAAATGGAAAAATTCAAATAGGTTCCTCCTCTGGTACTACAAAAAGGCCCATCAGCGGGAGAAATGAGGTCAATGCAACACAAATTCAGAAAAGTCGCAAAAGTGAGCAGCATCAATCTGTAGGGGCAGTTCTGATCTCCGCATCTGCACCTCAAAAAGATCAACAGCCAAAATATACGCATCGACCAGATGCACCAAGAAGAAATTTCACCAGAATCAACATGCCAATCTCTCAGGCATTGCAGCACTTGCTAAAAGCAGATCTAATCACCTTAAGAGGTCCTCCAAAGAATGTCAACACTTCCTCTCCGAATTATCGCCCTGATGCGACATGTGCCTATCACTCAAACTGTCCAGGACATGACGCAGATCACTGCTGGGCCCTGAAAAATAAAATACAAGATATGATAGATGCTGGTGAAATTGAGTTCGATCCTCCAGAAACTCCAAATGTCATCACAGCACCTATGCCAAAGCATGACAAAACTGTTAACGCTATCCTGGACACTGTTTACATCTATGATGTGAACGAATTATCAACTCCACTCTGCGAAGTCAAAGGAAAGCTAATCCGAGCTGGTTACTTTCCAGGGTGTGACCCCGACTGCTTTTACTGCTCCTGCCTGCCCAATGGTTGTGAAAATCTGAGGATGGGAATTCAAAAATGGATGGATCGCCGTATCATTATGTTTGAGAGGCTCCCTTCTATGGACGTGCTGTGCGAAGTCTTTGCAAACGGGATGAGAATAGAGGATGCCTCAGTGATCTCCAGCTTACCATTCAAAATCTCTGCCAAGGCTCCATTCAAAATTTCTGCTACACTCAAAGTGGCATCAGTAGTCATTGCTAGTCCAACTCCATTTCCATACTCCTCAGACAAAGCTGTCCCATGGGGATATGACACTAATGTTTACATTCATGGAGTTAAGCAGAGTACCTCGACTGAAGAGACCGCAAAGTTAACTACTCCAACTGTGGGTAATATTGTGGGTACCAGCAAGATCACGAGAAGTGGAAGAATCTTTTCACCAGAAATTTCTCCAAATGTTGCTGCTGGTCCAGTCCGAGTCCCAGTTCCTAATCAAAATGTCAACGCTCGAGGCAAAGAGCCACAAGTTGAACAAGTTCAAACCCCGATGGAGATCACTGCTGAGGATCCGTCAAAGCAAGAAATGGAGGAAATATTGAAAATCATCTGCAAGAGTGATTACAATATTGTTGAGCAACTGGGGCACACCGCTTCAAAAATCTCAATGCTATCTCTGCTAAAATATTCAGAAGCTCATGCCAAAGCTCTGATGAAGTTCCTGAAAGCTGCGCATGTGCCTCAAGAGATCTCAGTCGACCAATTTGAGAATTGTGTTGCCAATCTAACCGTGAGCAATGGTCTCGGTTTCTCTGATGTGGATCTAACCCCTGCTGGAAAAAATCACAACAAAGCCTTACATATCTCCATTGAATGTAATGGCACCACTCTATCTCATGTGCTAGTAGATAACGGTTCTTCTCTGAACGTGTTACCGAAAACAGTACTAGAAAAGCTTGACTTCGAAGGAATTGTGTTACAGCCAAGTGATGTTGTGGTAAGAGCCTTTGACGGGTCAACCAGAACGGTATACGGAAAAGTGAATCTCCCAATCAGAGTGGGTTCTCAGATTTTCGATTCTATCTTTTACGTAATGGAAATTCACCCAGCCTACTCCTGTTTACTTGGACGCCCTTGGATACATGGGGCAAACGCTGTAACTTCTACCCTGCATCAGAAGTTAAAATATCCAGTAAAAGGAAAGATTGTCACAGTCTATGGCGAAGAAGAATATGTGGTTAGTCACCTAAGCAATTCCAAATATGTTGAGATGGAGGACGAATTCATCGAAACTCCATGCCAATCATTTGAGGTGGTCTCTCCAGATGTCTCTACCACCAAGCATATTCCTGCTACTCCAACTACAACTATGGCTTCTCTCAAAGATGCCAAAGCCATGATTGAACAGGGTGATTGCACAGTATGGGGACAGCTTCCCGATATACCCTACAAGTCTGACAAGCTAGGTCTGGGCTATGATAGTGAAAATCAAAAGAATGATCAAAGTCCTCGTTCTGGAGGATTAATGTCACACTTCGTCAGCCAAGAAGTAAACGCTATTGAAGATGAAGGAGTGTTCTTGAACCATATCATTCAGCCATATCCAGATGAGATTCCACCCATTTCCATGGGAATGAGGGATGCTGTGGGAGAACCAAACGGTGGGTATAACTATCAGTATGCCGCACCTCAGAATTCTTATATTGCTATGGAAGACCTTACCCCGACTGGATGGGGTGATCAAATTGGAAATGACAAAAGTTTCACAGGTCCCGTCACTGAGCAATATCAAAATCCACCCAAAGAAGTATGGGACACGCTAGGAGAACCCAGCGGCAAATATGACTATATGGTGAAATACTCCGCTCCTCCGAGCTCACAAATTGCCATGGAGGACATTGTCCCAACTGGATGGGATGAACAGTACGATGACAATTTCGCTCTTGAAAAAGCCAGGGAAATACCAAATAACGAAGGTTGCTTTCTGTCAGCATACACTCCACATCAGGATGCACAACTCTCTATTCAAAACATCATCCCGACTGCATGGGACGGCCTTATCGAGCATCTCGCTCAGCCAACAGAGATATCTCAGCCTGGGCTCTCGTATCCAGCAGAGTATATCCCTTATCCCGAAGGATCACCGGCTCGTTTTCCCACTAATGAAATCAATGCTGTGGAAGATGAAAAAGACAACTGCAACTGGAACAGCTGGGTACCCCCTGCTCACAACAGTGGATTGAACAACTGGAAAGCTGAGGATGTGATCTCCTTTGACCAGGAGTAAATGTCATTTCCTGTTTTCTTTGTGTATATTGTGCAAAGATAAAAATGGTTCCTGAACAGTCGAACCATGAGCTTGAAAAGCCGTGTGCCTTAGCACACTGGTCCTTCTATAAGGGCTTATCATATCATGATCATGTGCATTCAATAAAATCATGGGACGCTTGCATATTTAAATTTTGTGATCCTTTTTCTTTCTTTCTTCGCTTTCTAATAGCTGTGTTTTTTCTTCACACACACTCACATAATTAACATGCAGATTCACATACACTCTGGATCCAGTCAACAACGATTCTGCTATTGCCCGTCATGACTTTGAAAATCCGATCTACCAAACTGAGGACGAAAGTGAGGAAGATTGTGAAGTACCAAGAGAACTTGCAAGGCTGCTAGAACAAGAAGACAAGGCCATACAGCCTCACGAGGAACCAATTGAGGTCATCAACTTGGGCAGCAACGAAGAAAAAAAAGAAGTCAAAATAGGGGCTGATTTAGAACACAGCGTCAAGCAAAGACTGATTCAAATGCTGCGAGACTACGTCGAGATATTCGCCTGGTCCTATGAGGATATGCCAGGCCTTGACACGGACATCGTAGTTCATCGCCTGCCAATCAAAGAAGGTAGCACTCCAGTCAAACAGAAACTACGAAGGAGTAGGCCTGATATGTCAAAAAAGATCAAAGACGAGGTTGAAAAACAGTTCAATGCCGGACTCCTAAAAGTTGTAAGTTATCCTCCTTGGATAGCTAACATCGTGCCTGTACCTAAAAAAGACGGGAAAGTCAGAATGTGCGTGGACTACAGAGATCTGAACCGGGCAAGCCCCAAAGATGATTTCCCTTTACCACACATCGATGTACTGGTTGACAATACCGCACAATGCAAGGTATTTTCCTTTATGGACGGATTCTCAGGGTACAATCAAATCAAGATGGCACCCGAAGACATGGAAAAAACAACCTTCACCACACCCTGGGGAACCTTTTGTTACAAAGTAATGCCCTTTGGTCTGAAAAACGCAGGAGCAACCTATCAACGTGCAATGGTAGCGCTATTTCATGATATGATTCATCAAGAAATAGAGGTGTATGTCGATGACATGATTGCAAAATCCAACACCGAGGAAGAACATTTGGGTCATTTACACAAGTTGTTTGACAGACTCAAGAAATACAAGTTGCGACTGAACCCAAATAAGTGTACCTTTGGAGTAAGATCCGGCAAACTCTTAGGTTTCATAGTCAGCAGCAAAGGTATTGAGGTTGATCCCGCCAAGGTTAAAGCCATTCAAGAAATGCCTATACCTCGTACTGAGAAACAAGTCAGAGGATTCTTGGGACGTCTAAATTACATCGCCCGATTTATTGCCCACATGACTACTACTTATGTGCCGATCTTCAAACTGTTGAAGAAAGATCAAGTGGAAAGGTGGAATGACAAATGCCAGTTAGCCTTTGACAAAATCAAAGAATATCTCCAAAAACCTCCAATCTTGTTGCCACCTGTGGAAGGCAGACCTCTGATAATGTACCTAACTGTGTTAGAAGACTCAATGGGGTGTGTACTAGGACAACATGACGAATCCGGCCGAAAGGAGCACGCAATCTACTATCTTAGCAAAAAGTTTGCCGATTGTGAAACAAGATACTCACTACTCGAAAAAACGTGTTGTGCCTTAGCTTGGGCAGCTCGCCGGCTAAGACAGTACATGCTAAATCACACCACTTTCCTAATCTCCAAGATGGATCCCATCAAATACGTGTTCGAAAAACCTGCTCTCTCTGGAAGAATAGCGAGATGGCAAATGATCTTAACAGAATATGACATTCGATACACTTCACAAAAAGCAATCAAAGGAAGTGTGGTAGCTGATCATCTGGCTCATCAAGCAGTGGATGATTATCAAGCATTGAACTTTGACTTCCCAGACGAAGACATTATGCTAGTCAATGACTACAAACAACCAGGACCAGAAGAAGGACCCGAGCCAGGATCCCGGTGGACTATGGTTTTTAACGGAGCTTCTAATGCACTTGGCAATGGCATCGGAGCTGTGATCATTTCCCCCGCAGGAAGTTACACACCGTTCACTGCCAGGTTATGCTTCAATTGCACTAACAATATAGCCGAATACGAAGCATGTATTCTGGGTCTTAAAGCTGCAATCGATCTAAGAATCAAATTCCTGGAAGTCTACGGAGACTCGGCCTTGGTAATCTACCAAGTCAAAGGGGAATGGGACACGAAGCACCCGAATCTAATTCCTTACAAAGAATATGTGCTGAGTTTGATTCTTTACTTCGAAGAAATCACTTTCGAACACATCCCACGCGAGGAAAATCAACTAGCTGATGCTTTAGCTACCATGTCATCCATGTTCAAAGTCAGGTGGGACAACGAGGCGCCTATGATCACCATTTACAGGCAAGATGAACCATCCTATTGCAATGAGATCAATACCGAAGGAACCAAGGAAAAACCATGGTTCCATGAAGTAAAAAGATATCTCGAAGCTCAGGAGTACCCTGAAGGGGCATCCATTAACGACAGAAAGTTTCTAAGGAGGTTTGCTGCCAAATTCTTTCTAAGCAATGGAACCCTATACAAACGCAACCATGACTCGACTTTACTTCGCTGTGTAAACAAGAAGGAAGCAGAACAGATCATGGAAGAAATACACAATGGTACCTTCGGTACTCATTCCAGTGGACATACAATGGCTAAAAAGATCCTTAGAGCAGGTTATTACTGGTCTACCATGGAAACAGACTGCCATCATCACTCCCGAACATGTCACAAATGCCAGATATACGCTGACAAAGTACATGTACCTCCAGTTCCATTAAGCGTCCTGACGGCTCCTTGGCCTTTTGCAATGTGGGGTATTGATATGATTGGAGAAATCAAACCTACTGCCTCCAATGGACATCGCTTTATCCTGGTCGCTATTGACTACTTCACAAAGTGGGTAGAAGCAGCTTCATTTGCTTCTGTTACCAAGAATGTGGTGGCCCGGTTCATCAAATACAATCTCATTTGTCGGTACGACATCCCTGAACGGATTATCACGGACAATGGCACAAATCTAAACAACAGAATGATTACTGAACTTTGCACACGGTTCAAGATCATGCATCATAATTCTTCTCCATATCGACCAAAGATGAACGGCGCGGTGGAAGCTGCCAACAAGAACATCAAGAAAATCATACAAAAAATGACAGTAACCTACAAAGACTGGCATGAGATGTTGCCTTTTGCCCTTCATGGTTATCGCACATCTGCGCGTACTTCAACAGGGGCAACTCCATTCTCCTTAGTCTATGGTATGGAGGCAGTTCTTCCAATTGAAATTCAGATTCCTTCCCTAAGGATTATGAAAGAAGCCAATCTAGACGAAGACGATTGGATTCAAACACGGTTGGACCAGATAAACTTGATTGATGAGAAAAGGCTCGCAGCTATTTGTCATGGTCAGCTATACCAAAAGCGTATGATCAAAGCCTTCAACAAAAAAGTCGAAAGTCAAGCATACCAAACTGGTGGCTTGGTTGTCAAACGCATCATCTTACCACAAGGTGATCCCAGAGGCAAATGGACTCCCACCTACGAGGGACCATTCATAATCAAGAAAATATTCTCCGGCGGCGCCATGTTGCTTACCACCATGGATGGCGAGGATTTCCCACACCCTGTGAATGCTGACATGGTCAAAAAATACTTCTCTTAAAAAGAAAAAAAAAACAGCTCGCTAAGTTGAAAACCTGAAAGGGCAACTTAGGCAAAAAATGAGCGTCTCGGTGGATTGAAAACCCGAAAGGGCGGTCCAGGCAAAAATTAGAGACTAAACAAATACTATCCCGGTAGGCTGAAAACCTGAAAGGGCAGCCTAGGCAAAAGTTAGGGAATGAAGCATACAACTGTGTTCCGTTCAGCTGCCTACTCACCATCAAGATTCAACACTTCAAAGACACCGATCAGTCCAATCACTTTCTTCCAACAAGTGAGGGATGAGATGCTCGAAGACAGATTGGCAATAGCAGAGTTGAAACTTGACTGGGATCATTTTCACATAGCTATTTATCTTCATAAACATTTTCCAAAACTTTCTGACAATTTCCTACTTCTAGGATTGTTGTCTCCCTGTGCTAACCAGCCTATCATGGCTCTTTTTCAAAAATCAATGCAGCTTAGGCTCAAAAATCACTATTTTCACTTTTTTCTGTTTTAAATACGTAAACGTCCCAATGATAATTTTGAATGAACATGTGCATTTGAATATGATTGATGTTTACCAGGAAAAACAGGAATAGCAGTCAGGAAATGTCCCAATTATCTGGACATCATCCCATCAGAAGAAAATCCCCAAGAGAAACGCATTTCTCAGCAAATTCCTCAAAAAGATTTTCTCTTCAAAAGAAGTCTTATCCCCCAGCAGGGTTGTTCCAGATTACTATCTTCAAAAGGTGTGATCCCCGCACCCGGACTTGGTCAGATAGTGCATCGGAGGATTATGCATCTTCCTCATTCCCATTTGAAAGGGCATCAGAACTTCCAGCTACCTTTCATTCTCAAGAGATATTCAAAGATCCTTCAACAGAATACCAGGGTTCTCAAAGAATTTCCCCAGCCAAGGGTACTCAAACAAGACAAAAGATCATCAACGATCACGATATAGTCATATCCAGATGACTGGCGGAAATTTATTTTCCCAAATAAAAGCTCGACATCTCACATTCATACATCACATATTCATACATCATACATCATACATCATACATCATGCATCATGCGCATATTCATACACAACATCACATGCATATTTCTTCGGGAATATCTCACATTTACATACATCATAAACATTGCATATCACTAACTTGATTTTTCAGGTAGACGAATATCTTCAACAAAGATGTTCTCAATCACATGCAGTGTTCACCTGAATTCCATGAACAGTTCTCTCAGATATAATCAAGCCGAAGATTCATTCTGATCACTTACCAACTCAAAAACAGACATCACAGATCTAAAGTTGATACCTCAGACGGTTCCAGAACGATCTAGCATCAAAGATCTAAAGCGATACCTCAGACGGTTCCAAAACGATCTAACATTGCAGATCTAAAGCGATACCTCAGACGGTTCCAAAACGATCTAATATTGCAGATCTAAAGCGATACCTCAGACGGTTCCAGAACGATCTAGCATCACAGATCTAAAGTTGATACCTCAGACGGTTCCAGAACGATCTAGCATTACAGATCTAAAGTTGATACCTCAGACGGTTCCAGAACGATCTAGCATTACAGATCTAAAGCGATACCTCAGACGGTTCCAGAACGATCTAACATCAGAGATCTAAAGTTGATACCTCAGACGGTTCCAGAAAGATCTAACATTGCAGATCTAAAGCGATACCTCAGACGGTTCCAGAACGATCTAGCATCACAGATCTAAAGCGATACCTCAGACGGTTCCAAAACGATCTAGCATCGCAGATCAAAGCGATACCTCAGACGGTTCCAAAACGATCTAACATCACAGATCTAAAGCGATACCTCAGACGGTTCCAGAACGATCTAGCATCACAGATCTAAAGCGATACCTCAGACGGTTCCAAAACGATCTAGCATCACAGATCTAAAGCGATACCTCAGACGGTTCCAAAACGATCTAACATTGCAGATCTAAAGCGATACCTCAGACGGTTCCAGAACGATTTAACATTGCAGATCTAAAGCGATACCTCAGACGGTTCCACAATGATCAACTTCCAAAATCTAAATCGGAAAGACTTTGGACAGGTTCCGTAGCAATCATCCTCCAAGACTTAAAGCGGTAACCTTGGACGGTTCCGAAACAGTCAACACAAAGACTTTCAAATCCTTCATCAAGATATAATCAATGGATTCATTCTGATGAACAAACCCTCAACCCATTTACCAGGTGGCATCTGAAAGCCCATCTCAGGTAATGTTTCAATCTGCCAACAACATTTCGCAGACGACATTTAAATGCAACTTCCAACATCTCTGCTGATCAAGGTAAGTGCAAATTTTCAGGGCATCTAAATATTCAACCATCTTCTACCTTCAGATTTCAGACAATCTCTTCAGGTTTAAGAAGATTGAATAGGGGCAACTGTTATACCCCAAAATTTGCCCACATCTTTTTTCAAGAAAACTCCAATCTGAAAATTAAGAGTCTCATATAATCATGGATTTTTATTTCAACAAATATCCTGACATATGAAATACTTAGTTTTTAGAATTTTTCTTATACAGTAATTTGGCTTGCAGTTGAATTTATTCTTACGCAAACGCCAAATACTGTTTATTACTTCACACATGCTATTTATTTATTTACAGATAAATAGTACTGACATAATTGGTACAGAGTTAAATCTTTTTGCAGGCGCAGAATCAGGAAACTCAGACTGTGCTAGTAACAGTATATTAGTTATTTATTATGTCTATGTTTTTAACAAGTCATGTAAATAACTTTCATTTTTCACATAAAACAAAAACAACAAAAAAGAAAATTAACTTTGACTGTTGATTTTTCACTCTAACTGCTACGTCAATACCTGAACAGTCAGTTGACAGCCAAACTGCTGGCAGTACAATTCTCAGTGTTTTGTACCATCAATCAAATCAATCTTTCACAATTCAAAATTCCAAGATTTTTGTTCTAGAACTCTTCTGAATATCACGCGATTAGCAGAGACTCAACACTGCACAAAAATCAGGTACGCTTAACTATCTCCTACATAAACAGTCCCTGACTAGGGTTTTCTTGTTTTTACAGGAGAAACAAGTTTTTGAGAGCTCAAATGGATTTCATACACATCCATATATCTCAAAGTACCATCATGCAAATTTTCAAACTTCAATTCACTCAGACGCACCGTCAGCAGCTCAAACAGTCAACAGACGACCCGTTTGACCAAAAAAGTCAACAGACAGTCAAAAATGAAATTTTTTGTCAAAGTCCATATTTTGTCAAAGGATTCATCATTTGATCATTGGATGATCATAATTCATCAAGGAAAGATCAAAAATCAACAAAACCCTAAGATTCAAAATTAGGGTTTTTGCCTGAAAAGTCAACTCAACTTTGACTGATCATAACTCTCTCATCCTTCATCCAAAAAATTCAAACCAAAGCTTATTTTGAAGGAAATTCAATTATCTTTCAAATGCCATTGATCCCATGGTCATTGGATTCACCATTTCAAAAATATGACCAAAGACATTACAGGTCATTTTCAAAGTCAACAAAAAGACACTTTTTTCAAAAGGACACACAAGGAGCATCAAAAATCATTTTGACATGAGACCAAAGACATTGGTTAGAGGACTCTTTGAGGTTTCCAAAAAGTGCAAGATCTCCTTCATATGACAAAAATTGAGGGATTTACACCTTGTTGAAGTTGGCTAAATTTTGGGAAAATGCATGAAATCAACATTGCTCAAAAATGTATTTTTTCCAAATGGGGCCAAGTTTTCAGCATTCAAACATCATTTCCATGATATTATGGGCCTCCCACGACCAAGACAAGGCCCACACCTTTTTTATCCATTTTTGGCATGATTTTATCTTATTTTAAGATTAAATTAAAAGGAAAATGAATGGATAAAGAGTAGCTTACAAATCAAGCATGACTCACCCAAGGAATCTTCATATTTCTGCAGAGAATTGAAGAGCAAGGCAAGTGCATTGAAGACAAGAAGACTTGGTCAATAATTCAAAGCTTTTTTAATATAAAAAATGCAAGAATTCCACAAAGGCAACTAGTTGCTTCTTAGCTTCAATTCTAAGCACTCAATGCTTATAAATAGGCTAGCATGCTTCAGTAACAAAAGAGACACGAATCAGAAACAAAGCCTTGCTCATAATACACTTGTAACCACTTGAAAAATTTCAAAGAAAATTCAAATTCGAGTTTTTAATTTCAGTCAATTTCAATACAAACTAAGCATTCAAAAATCATCTCTGAGCTTCACTGAAGCTATTCCAATCAATTGCAAGTCTTAAACCTCACTGAATCGAGCTATACAGGTCATAGTTTGTTCAAAATAAAACTAACTTATATCTCATAATCCATGCATATTTAGCAAGATGTAGACATATATTTGTGTTTGGTTTGAGGTCCTAATCGTTTCTGGAAACTTAATTGAAGTTTGGAGGTTTGTACGAAGGATCACCATTTTAGGGTTCGAACCTTTAAATTTGGGGTTTTACGACCCATGCAAAATTATGAACTCTAAATAGTATCATTGAACTCGCATGAACAAGACGAATTAAATGGTGGCATCGCGCCAAATTTATGTTGTTGTTTGTTTGTATTCGCTATTTCCAACAGGTGTAAAAGGTCAGAGTTTCTACACCACCTGCAAATGAAAGGTGTAAAAACTCTATCCTGAAGAAGAAGATGATGCGTGGCGTCCTCTGATTGGATGGAGGGCGCGCGCGTGTTTTTTAAATTAATTTTGGATTCAGTGTTTTGCAGGTACGTCACGTGCCATGGTCCCTCACCATCTGGGCCTTCTGATCCACTTGCCAGCTCATCCAACGCGCCAGACAAAGCAGTCCTTACCATGGACTCTCAATCCAACCACACCTGATCAGTATCCTTTTATTTTCTATTTTTTATTTTAATTTCTTTGTTAAATTAATTTAAAATAGTTTTAAAAATCCAAAAAATACACAAAAAATATTTTTAGACTTCTAAAATAATATATTATTTTCTGAAATAAAAATATTTTATTTTCCTTCAAAATTTCAATATTTTGCATAATTAATTAGTATATATTTATATATTTGCTTTTTAATTATTCTAACCAATCAAAAAATCATAAAAAAAATTGTTCTTTATATAAAATATTGTTTATATATTATAGACTAATTTTGTACATATTTTGAATAATTTTATCTTTAAGTTTTAATTATTTGTATAATTATTTGCATAATTATGTTTTAATTAACTTAAATCAATTTCAAATCAATTTCCAAAAATTCCAAAAAAATTAGTTTTGTTTTAAAATTAATTAACAAATATTTTGTACATATTTTAAACTTAATTTCTAGGTTTAAATTTATTTTCATCCTTTTTCTTCATTTTAATTTAATTAATTATGCATTAATTATAATTAAAATCAATCATAAAAAATCCAAAAACATGCCTTTTATTTTTCTTGCAATTTACATTCCTAGATAAATGTATAGGATGTCAAATTCATGTAAATAGGCTAGTTTACATTTCCTGCACAATCGATGTAATAGCGTAGATTTACTTTCCGGACTTTACATTTCCGCATTTTAATTTCCAGCAAATATAAACTGCGTGTATGTCAAAGATAAAATTGAACCGTTAGATCACTAACTTCAAAGATAAAATATCTGAATCCAAACACAATCACACTTGCACCTTTTAAGGTAATCCCTTCTCATTCTTTTCAAAATCAAAGTCAAAATTCTACTATTTTGAGTACAAAATCGAACCTTGCGTTTATATCCGGTGAAAGGATAGATTTTTAAAGGAAATAGGATAAAGACCTTATAACTCAGGGTAGACCTCCTAGTTTGCTTGCTCAAATCAAAACAAACAAAATTCTCATACACTGCTGTTTTTCAAAACAAAACTTTCCAAAAAGACAATATTTTGTATACATCCAAACACGGATTATTACAAAGTTAACGTTCTTTTCAAAACATCTTTCGAAAGATAAACAAACATTTTGTATACATCCACACACGGATCATTACAAAATTCAATTTACAAAGGTATTTGAAACCACATATGAGCAATTTCAGAGCAATTGAAAAGTGATCGAAAAACAAGTGAGCTAAGCAAACTTAAGAGCCCATGGATAACCATGAATACAAAGGGTGCTAACACCTTCCCTTTGTATAACCTACCCCCTTACCCAGAATTTCTTAAAGGTCTTTTTTCTGTTTCTTTTATAAACCTTTCCTTAATTGGATAAAATAAAAGGTCGGTGGCGACTCTGTGAATTTTCAAAAATGCGAAAGCATTAAGCGATAAAAAAGAGTCAGTTCACGTATCTCTACAGAACAGAGGTATGGCCCGGGAATTAAAAAAACGGAGGTCCACACATAGGCAGTTTCCCTGTTAGATATCTTCTCATATTCCGCATGAGAGATAGCATTCAGCAAAACAGTCCTACACTTGTGATGATTTTTGAATTCTTTCTTTTGATCATCACTCATTTCTTGTCTTGTTAGCTTTACTCCTCTAGCTTTCACTGGATGTTTGTAACCATCCACCAGAAGATCCCATAAGTCACCATCTAGACCAAGAAAGTAACTTTCAAGTTTATCTTTCCAATATTCAAAGTTTTCACCATCGAATACTGGTGGTCTAGTATAACCATTGTTACCATTTCCATTATGTTGCTCAGCAGAGCCAGATGTAGATGTAGGTGTTGGATCTTCACCAGCCATCTAAACTGGTGTTTTTCTCTTCTTGAATCTTTTCTAACACGGTTAAGTGCTTGCACTTAGAACCGGCGCTTTGATACCAATTGAAGGATAGAAAAACACTTAGAAAGGGGGGGGGGGTTGAATAAGTGTAGTTTTAAAACTCTTAAGATAAAAACAATTTGCACAATGATTTTTATCTTGGTTCGTTGTTAACTAAACTACTCCAGTCCACCCCCTTGGAGTGATTTACCTCACCTGAGGATTTAATCCACTAATCACACAAGATTACAATGGTTTTCTACTTAGATAACCTCTAAGTCTTCTAGAGTATTCTGATCACAACCCGATCACTCTAGGAACACAATGCTTAGATACCCTCTAAGACTTTCTAGAGAATCCGATC
Source organism: Vicia villosa (assembly GCF_029867415.1). NCBI lineage: Eukaryota > Viridiplantae > Streptophyta > Magnoliopsida > Fabales > Fabaceae > Vicia > Vicia villosa. The sequence goes on along the minus strand of NC_081183.1, from coordinate 41,206,512 downwards.
ACAACTTGATTTCCTCTAGTTCTTACAAATGAATGTAAACAAATTCTTACAAGAGTATTACAATGCTTCTTAAAAGCTATAATCACAACTGTGATATTTCTCTTAAAATTTAAGCTTAATCTCATTAAGATATTACAACAGTAATGAAGTGAGGTTGAAGATGAAGTTTGAGAGCTTTTAGAATTTGACAGCGTTTCTGTATGTTTGCGCAAAGTTGTGTTTTCAGCTTCTCATCAGAACTTCTATTTATAGGCGTTTGAGAAGATGACCGTTGGGAGCATTTAACGCGTTGCGTGATCCGTACAACATTGCATTTAATGTTTCACTCTTTTGTCAACTACCTCGAGCCTTGCTTTTTCTGCTTTAACTGGCGTTGCCTTTAATAGCTTCTAACGTTCCTTTTGTTAGTCAGCGTAGCCTGCCATCTTGTACTTGCTTCTGATTTGATGTTTGTATAAACAACGTTTGAATATCATCAGAGTCAGACATCTTGGTGCAGAGCATCTTCTTGTCTTCTGACCTTGAAGAGCTTCTAGCGTGATACCATGAGAACTTCAGTGCTTCTGCTTCTGATCTCAAGTTCTTCTGATGCTTCAATAGACCATGTTCTGATTCTGCTTGACCATCTTCTGACGTCTTACGAGAGCATGTTCTGATGTTGCATACTTGAACCTTCTGAGTCAGTGTTTCTTGCGCTGATTTTGTGCATACTCTATATATATTTCTTGAAATGGAAATTGCATAGGATTAGAGTACCACATTATCTCAAGCAAAATTCATATACATTGTTATCATCAAAACTAAGAATATTGATCAGAACAAATATTGTTCTAACAGCCATATCATCAAGATAAAATCCTCAAATGCAAAAAAGGTTCCAAAGTGGCTTGACATCTTGGGCTTTCCAAAAAGTCTAAGAACACTTCCATACAATAAAAATTGAACGAGTTATGCATTGTTGAAGCTGGGCAATTCTGGTGAAAATACATGAAAGCCAAAGTGGTGAATTTTAAGTTTTTGACTAAATGGGCCCAAATATTTTATTCCAAACTTAATTCATAGACCATCCACGACCCATAGGACCTTATATTCATTTTTATTATTTTTATTTTTGAATTTAATCACTTAAATTCAAGATAAATTGAATAAAATAATGAAAATTTTCAAAGATTTGATTGAGATTATATTTCTATCAAATATTGAGGAATATATTGACATAAAACCAAGAGAATTTCGTGGAAATAAAAGGAGATATGATTTGAACCAAAATAGCATGATTTGCATAATTTTTTTTAATCAAATTTTATTCTCCAAATACCAAGTATCCAAACCCATTACTTAACCTAAATTGCTCTCATATATACATACAACATTTGCAGCCAAGAGGGGACGAAAAAGGGGAGAAAGAGCTGCGTGCAAAGCATGAGACCATAGCTCCAAATTTTCAAGTTTTTAGGGCAATTTGCAAAACAATCCACAGCGACTTTCAGAGCTAACAAACAATCTCCTTCGACTCCTGAGATACCAAAGGTTAAGTATGCATCAATGAGTAAGCATTATAACGTTCAGCATGTTCATATCATACTCACCATATTTGTTCTAAATTTAAATTCTCATATCTCATGTGCTATCCTGTTTTAGTGTATACTAATGGTATATTTGAGTCCAGCAGGAAGTTTAGAAGAGATTAGCACCACTATGGTAAAGCTTTCACGCATGAATCAAGAGATGCCATGATTAGGGCATGACAAATCTTCTTCTTCGTTTTTAAGGTTGCATCCATCTTTAAGGCAAACAAATCACACCATTGAATTCGTAATGCCCTAAATATATTATTTGGGCAGCTTTGTCTCTTGTTTGAGTGTGGTTTTGCAGGTTTGGAATCGTGACCATGGAGGACGAAGAACTCGCGAAAAAATCCGCAGGAAAAATCGTAACTAATTCCGCAGATAATTCCGCAAGTCAGAAGGTTCAAGATGATGACTAGGCTGCAGACCTTTTGACCGTGTGCTGGCCCATCCTTATTCGCCAGTCAAATGCGCTCCATTCTCCCTCCCTCTCCCATTGGTCTAGCGCTTGCAATAGTGGGCCCCAACTCTGGTCTATTGACTTTTCCGTTTAACCCTTTGAATCTTATATTTATTTATGTAATCATTATACTAACAAAGTAGAAAATTGGCGCAGTTGGTGAGAGGTGTTGGTGAGTGAGCGAAAGACCCCCTATTCGAGCCTCACTGTAACACCCCGATTTTTAACAGCGAGAGTGTATTTTTTTCTTTTTTAAAACAATAAAGTATTTGAAATAAAACATCTATGATCATCTTTAAAATAAATCAGAGTAAAGTTTTGTAAGACAATGATCATAACACAAGGCCTCTTTTATAAATTGTTTTCTCAATTAAAGGTTTAAGAGCACAAATCAAACATATTGTCTAAAATAAAATAATGACAATATTTATTTTAACAAATAAATAAACAGGATTTTCAACAATACAAGTTATAGAGAAAACAGTAAGGAAAAGTAAACAATGACTTCAACAACAACCCCTAAGCTGACCTTGAATCCCAAGCCAAGGATGACTTAGTACAAAAGACTCACTATAACATTGAGTATTGATGATTTCGATTGCCAAATGTGGTGTCGTTTTTTTTTACCTCCCCGTTTCACTTGGGAGGACGGCACGCTAGACCCTTCACGCGAAATTTGGAAGGAGAATGCGCCCGTGGCGGGATGAATTTTGTTTCAGTTCTTCCTACGATATCACACGAACTTTTTAATTATCCTAACGAGTAGGAGAGGGGAAAAAGATCTCAAATAAAACCTAGGAGTTTGCTAAGTGTGGGGGTTCACCTAGACTAGAAATTCTGGAGTCCGGGGGGTCGGTTATACATAGGGAAGAGTTTAAGCACCCTACATATCTGTAGTACTCTACAGGAACCTTCTCTGTGTCATTGTGATTGTGTTTGTTGCTTATTATCGGGAAAGTTTCTCCTTTGTGTTAGGAGAGAGAATTTGAATTGATTTAAAAAAAAGACAGACAGACAGACAGACAAACTGACTATTTTTGGTATTTTATTAGCTCGTTGAGATTCCTTGTGAACCTCATGCCTACATATCCCTAGTGGAAGTCAGAGCTTAATGTAGTTCGGGGAACTAATTAGGGATTAATATATTTTTGGTGCCTTGCTTAAAGCTCAAGGTTGAAGCTTGAATTAAATCTCTGTTTACAGTAAAGAGATATGAAATCATCTTTACAGAGAGGTATTTCTACTATTCCACCACAAACATTTTTAAAGTGACAGAATAACTGGATTCATTTCATTCAAGAGGGGGACCTTACTTGTTTATGTGCAAGTATACCAGTCAACTGCATCTTGAATGAAAGAAAGGTGCTCAACCAAATTAGGGAAAGTTACCACATGCATGGGTTCTACTGCCAGAGCATGCCTTTCAAAATCCTAAATGGGAGACTGGTTAAAATGAAATGCTCATCTAAATTAGGGAAAGTTACCACATGTCTGGGTTCTACTACCAGCTCATGCCTTTCAAAATCCTAAATGGGAGACTTAATTGAAATAAAATGTAATGTTTGTTTGTTTGAATGTGGTGAGATAGGAGAAAGATCTATCTATAGAGATAAGCTATATCTACTTATGTATAAAAGATTTGATTTTTTAGCTGGCTTGTATGAGGCCCAAGCTTGAGGCTTTTGATTGATTTTATTGTTTGTTGAAAGATAACTCTACTAGGGAGAATTTAAACTAAGGGGTTTTTGTGTTCTGTATAAAGCCCAGAATTGAGGCTGACTCTACTTAGGGAGACTCTATTTTGTGCCTTGTACGAAGCCCAAGGTTGTGGCTGACTGCTGAGGAAACTGAGTTTTTAAGACTATGGATGACTCTATCTGTGCCTTGTACAAAGCCCAAGGTTGTGGCTGACTTTCAACTGAGGAAGTTATTAATTTGTGCCTTGTGTGAAGCCCAAGGTTGTGGCTACTTTGACTAAGGAAAACATTATTTTCTGCCTTGTACAAAGCCCAATGTTGTGGCGGACTTTTAAAGAAAATGAGTATGGAGGACTCTATGGGGAAAAGATCCTTGAGATTAGGAATCTTTGACACATGAAATGTGGTTTATCTGCCTTGTACAAAGCCCAAGGTTGTGGCTACTTAATGATAAAGGACTCACTGGGGAGTTTTATTCTACTGGAGGATTTATCTATTAAAAGAGTGATCTTTCATGTTTTTTGGAGGCTAACCCTTTCCAGGGGTTTTGACTCAGCTGGTGAAATTATCTATTAAAAGAATGAAATTTTTTATGTTTTTGGAGGCTAACCCTTTCCAGGGGTTTTGACCTTTTTATTGACTGAGATTGGAGGCTGACCCTTTCCAGTGGTTTTTATTAAAATGGCAGAAAGATTATCTAGTGGAGACTTCTTGTTTTAAAGCCCAAGATTAAGGCTGACTCTTGCTGAGAATAAGCAAATATAGATCCTAGACTCTGCTAAGGAAGATTGATGAAGATAAGGGTGAGAGAGACTGTCCATGTCTCTCATTCCAAAAAATGTACTCAATATGAGATTGAGACAATCTTAGCGTGTTTAAAGTCTGGTTTAAAGAATGGAAGAAACTCACCAGGATAGGCTAAAAGGTAACTAAAGACCTGTTCCTACGTTTATAAGAAACCTGATGGGTCCTTGTATACAAGCTCAAGAGGAAGCTGGAAATGCTTTTAAGAAGCCTGTGGGTCCTTGTACAAAGCCCAAGAGGAGGCTAATCGAGGGTAATCGAGGGTCCTTGTTATAGCACAAGAGAAAGCTATGTGGTTTTGAACTTATTTTGGATTTAAGCAAATGGGTAAGAGGTTTCACCGGGAATAATTCCTCTTTGGGTGGATGTGTCCTAGTTTTTGTTCTAAGGCTTTTTTCAAGATATTTCACCGGGAATAATTCATCTTGAGGGTTTGAACTAAAGATTTCTAATTAGAAAAGAGCCTTCACCGGGAAGACATTCTCAATCCTAGGCCATATTCCAATAATATATATAGTTTAACTGTCCTAGGGTTTACACTCAGTCGTAGTTCTAAACAAAATATAAACAGTTCTATATTTGACAGTAATTTAAATAAAGACTGTAAATTGAAAGCTTGTAAAGCCTAACCTGGATGGAGTGGAGGCCTTTGAAGAAGTATGTACAAAGCCTTACCAGCAATTGATAACAATTGAATATTTATGATAAACAGTTAAGGGTTTTTGAAAACAGAAGAAGTGAAGATGGACAAAGGTCACATAGGTATCTGAAGAGTTTCACCGGAAATAATGCCCTTCAAATACCAGAAGAATGTTTTGAAAACAGCAAGGAGATTTTGTAAATACAGTTTTTGAAAACAAACTATGAAAAGAAAAAAGGTGTTGGGACTTACACTCTATTAGAGGCCCAGTACTTTATAGTACTGGTTGTAAAAACAGTTGAGAAGATGTGAGGTTCTGTTGTTTGAAAACCTCGACCGTCTGTTTATTTTGAAGTATGAAGACAGTTTTGAATTTTGACAAAAGTCAACTTAATTAAAGTAAAGATGAAATCTAAACCTAATTAAGACCTAAATGGCTTAGGGTTTTATCACAAAATATTTATGAGATATTAGGTTTTGAAATTTCAATGAAAACATATATTAAAACATATTTTTAAAACACTTAAAACAACACTATTTTCAACCTAATAAAGATATATAAAATAAACAATATTTTTGTGATTTTTTTGATTATTCATAAAATATATATATTAATCAACAAGTGTGTGAAAAATGAAGTTAAAATGAATTAATTTGATAGGTTAAATAATTGGTTAAAGTTGTGAAGAAATTAAGTGGAAAAAGTGATAAAAAATAAGGTTTTGTCACCTAGAGGGCTTGAACTCACGCCCTCTAAGTCACTGACCAAAACTCCCACCATCTGGGCTACGCGCGCAGTTTGTTATTCGTATGCATCAAACTTAATATATTTAAAAACAAGCCAGAAGATTCAAATTTGCGCGCGCCATGTTCATCTTCTTCCTTGAGCTCAAAGATTTTCAAATTTCTAACTCTCTGGTTTCTCAACTAAATGGCATGATGTAAACATCAATCTTGCTCCAAATTTCCTCACGAATCTAGATATGTAACTAACATTTATTTATATTAACTACAACTACCTAATTTCTCAGAAAACACGAAGAACATATGAACCCTAAATTTGAAATTAAATGACAAACAAGATGAATAAATGCATGATGATAGAGGGTTTTCAATCCTCTGATGATGCTGAACAAGATAGTATCGAGCTTTATCACAAAGAGTACTTAAATTAAAGAGGTGGAGTTCAAAAACTTACCTCTGAAACTGAAGGTCGTACGAATGATGGAGAGCTTCTGGGCTTGTGTGAATGATCCTAAAAGCTTCCTTGGGACTCAGTGATGCTAACTGAACGCTTATTGTGACTTCAATCCTTCTGAATTGTTCTACCCGACACCTTCGATTTGAGCTTCAAGTGAACATGGAGGGTGATGAATCTGCAGTTACAGATGAGCTGCGACCATCCGAATAGCTTCACTATGCCCTAAGGAATGTGTCTGGATGCTTGGCTTTGCTTGAAACCTTCTGAATTGCTCTATGGACCTCCAACTGCAAGAGCTCCAAAGTGAAAGCAACAATGGTGTTCCTCCACTTACAGAAATGATCCAGGTGCTTGGATCACCTCTAATGAACCCCCTTAAGATGTTAGAATGCTTACTTTCCAAAGAGAAGCTCTGGTTTAAAGAAAACGATTCTTCTTGCCAAAGAACTTTGAAAAACCATAAGCATGAGAAGAGAAGGAGAAAGCAAGGAATAGAGTTGCTTTGGTGTGTCTAATACTGAGGAATGCACTTGTATTTATAGGCAAATGGATGCAGAGCAAATGGCTGTAGTGAGCTTGCTTAATGAGGTTAACTTGGTACCTTAAGCATGAAGAAATTTCAAAGAATATCCAAGTGTGATCATTGCATTTTCGAGCTAGCTCCCTATCCATTGATTCCATCTGATCTTAGGGGACACTCTTGATGCATAATGAGCTCTAATTGGTTGGTGGGAAGATTCCTTTGATGATTCATCAATTTGCCATAAATTCCTAAATGTAATCATTACATAATCACATGTTCTTGTTTTGGGAATCTTCTTCAATCTTCTTGCTATGGTGAAAGTGAATGCATGGCATGTTTGCAGATGTGTTATGGGTCATGTAGCATCCATAAGTGAGGTTATATGCACAAAATTGCAAAGTTCCAAAATGATGCATGACCTATAATTTTACTTCATGAGGCCAACTTTGAACAAGCATAACTCCTAGCTCAAAATGAATTTGGAGAAGGTTGAGCACAATTTGGAAAGCCCTAAACATCTACTTCAAATCATTAGTTTAGGGTTTCTTCAGAATCATTTGGGAAAATTGTGAAAAATGAGCCCAAAGTTGGAAGAAAACTAGGTTAAAAAACACTTAGAAAAATTTCTAAGTTTTTATGACCTAAAGCTTCAAAATTCCAAATCTCTTAAATGGTTGATCTTTTGAAAAAAGTTCCTATGTAAGATGTTGTTTTATTTTGTAAGATCTACAACTTTCATGTTGGAAGTTTTTTGAGTTGTGTAGGTGAAATTTTGAGTTCCCATAATGCCCTTAAAAACCCTAATTCCCGACTTTTTGGCCCTTGGTGAATTTTCTTGAATTTCTTTGGTCAAATGACTTTAATAATCATATATTGATGATATTGATCCTTAAAAGTCATGATTTGACCAAAAACCCTAAAAGTCAAAGGTGATCTTGTACAGTTGACTTTTTCAGATGAAGTGGGATTTTGGACTTTTGTGATGAACCAAGTCCTTCTCCTCAAGTGAATGATATGAATGGACTATGTTGAGGTGAATTAGGTCAAAAACCCTAATTGTCGACCAGATGAAATTGATGACTGTGGGTCTTGAATTGAGGTGTGATGCCCAATGGATGTTGATATATGGATCATTTGAAGATGATTGAAGCCTTTGAGTGATGCCCTTGAGCTTTCTAGGGTTTCCCAAATGTGATCCCTGATTTTAGTCCTTGATGGGCTCAAAACCCTAGACTGGTGAAGTAAGCAATCCTGAGTCCAGGTGATGGGTATCTAATCAATCATAGATGAATAGAATGAAGCTTCTGAGTCCCATGGTTGTGTTAGAAACCATCCCTTTTACTGATTGATCCTTTGCCTGAGCTCTTTTGTTCCTGAGCACCCTCGACTAAGTACCAGATGAATAAGTGACGGCTCTGAGTATATGCTTTGACTTTGATGAAAAGTTATAAAGATATGACATCTCAGGGGGGTCAAAATTAGGGTATGACAGATGCCCCTATTTAAGTTTCTTTCAATTGGAGGGAGAGAGATTGATATCTCGATCTCTTCTGAGTGAAAGAGACTTAAACACCAAAGAATGCCCGAATTTTGGGCGTTCCTGAGATGTTGTAGTGATAAAATCTTTGCATGACTTGATCCCATTGTCGCACTTGGCGGGGGATAGGGAGATAAACTCCTGTAGAAAATACGTTATGCGGATTCTGGTGAATGGACGGCAATGCAGGATGTGCAATCCATCTTCTTTAACCAAGTGTTGATATTTAGAAAAAGGTAAGCAACCTCCCCTCGTTTCGGATGTCTGTATCAAGAAACTGGTCTCAGTTGTGATAACGATAAACAACCTCCCCTCGTTTCGGATGTCCATATCTCGAAACTGGTCTTAGTTGTGATAACCTCCCCTCGCTCCGGATGTCTATATCGCGGAACTGGTCTCAGTTATAATGACGATAAACAACCTCCCCTCGTTTCGGATGTCCATATCTCAAAACTGGTCTCAGTTGTGATAACCTCCCCTCGATCTGGATATCTATATCGCGGAACTGGTCTGAGTTATAATGACGATAAACAACCTCCCCTCGTTTCGGATGTCCATATCTCGAAACTGGTCTCAGTTGTGATAACCTCCCCTCGATCTGGATGTCTATATCGCGGAACTGGTCTCAGTTATAATGACGATAAACAACTTCCCCTCGTTTCGGATGTCCATATCTCGAAACTGGTCTCAGTTGTGATAACCTCCCCTCGATCCGGATGTCTATATCGCGGAACTGGTCTCAGTTATAATGACGATAAACAACCTCCCCTCATTTCGGATGTCCATATCTCGAAACTGGTCTCAGTTGTGATAACCTCCCCTCGATCTGGATATCTATATCGCGGAACTGGTCTCAGTTATAATGACGATAAATAACCTCCCCTCGTTTCGGATGTCCATATCTCGAAACTGGTCTCAGTTGTGATAACCTCCCCTCGATCCGGATATCTATTTCGCGGAACTGGTCTCAGTTATAATTTGGACAATATCTCAGATAAAGAGAAAATTTCCAAAGGTTTGTTTCCTCACCAAACTTCTCACCCGCGCTTGTTGGAGAGACGTCGTTTGATGATTGATAAGAAACTTCACCATGCTTTCTTTTAATTCAAAGCTCTTGAATGAATGCCATATGATCATGCGTCCTTTTGAGGAGCTAATGACTTTGCTTGAAGGTGGATGAACTGTTTTCCGAAGGAGGACCATCTTTGGTCGATCCGCTGGGGTGTGAAACGAATCGTTTTTTGAAGTGAAAACCGTCGTTCATCGACTTATGCTGAGGAATCTGAACTATCTTTTTGAAGAAGATTGTCATTTACTGACTCCGCTGGGGATTTGTTGAAGCATCTTCCAGGAAGAGAACTTGTTACTTGTCAACTTCGCCGGGGAATCAGAGTTATTTTCCTGATGAAGACTGTCATCCATTAACTCCACTGGGGATTTATCCAACGACTTTGTGAGGAATTCAAATGCGAAACAAACTATCTTATCTGAAGAAGATTGTCGAATGTCGCTCTGCGGGAGAATCTCAGCTGGGGAACTCCAAAAGTGAACAAACTATCTCTTTAAAGGAGATTGTCATTTGTTGACTTGCTGGGGAGATCCTTGCGTATGAACCATGAAGAAGAAAGTTCTTTCACGAATTGCAGGGGAAACTCGAGTACATGTCCGAGTGACTTGGGTACTAACATGATCAAAGCCTAACTAGACTATGCTGACTATGCAATTATGATGTGATGTATGCATGAATATTATGATAATTATAAAATGTAAAGTGAATTTGAATAGAATTGTCGCGGATGTGAAATCTTATGATACGACTTGAATCTTATGATGATCAGAAGATGTCTTCTTCTTGAGAGATGCACTTCGTTGGGGATATCTGGTTATCAGTTGCCCACTGTTTGAAGTGAGTGAAATGATTTTAAATGAAGATCCGTCATCGGGAGATGTTCGCAAAGCGATCTCATGGGGAAATCTAGGTTCCCGGAGTCTCAACCGTTCTTGGAGCAACTGTCTGCATTCTTCCTATTGTAAGTCAACCTTAGAAAGAAATTTCACCTTTATTTTTTTTTTTGCAAGTAAATTCATTTTATTTTACGAAAACGATTTGTTTCAAGAAAATGACTGTTTAAACTTAAAATGCATTTCAAGAAACTGAATAAGACTCGATTTGCAAGGAAAAGGCACAAGGATAAAATTATTATTTATGGAATGGTAACCAGCCAAATGCTTGATTCCATGGAGTATTTACAAAGTTGGAAATTGGTAATTTTTTGGGAAAAAGGCTACGATGAAACGTGACGACCGTTATCTTTCCCTTCCACTCTGAATTGCGCTGCATGCGTGCTTCGTAGAAGATGACCTACTGATGATGAATACTCCGTTATGGATTTCGAATGATCAAGTTTGTCCTGAACACAGTTACTTGCCATATATCCCTAACTTTTGCGTAAACTACCCCTTTCGGGTTTTAAGTCTACCGGGATTGATTATATATTATTTTTTTATGTCTCTAATTTTTTCCTGAATCGCCCTTTCAGGTTTTCGATTCACCGAGACGCTCTTTTTTGCCTAAGTTGCTCTTTACGAGTTTTCAACTTAGCGAGCTGTTCTTTTATTTATTTAGGCGAAGTATTTCTTGACTGCGTCGACGTTCACAGGACGGGTGAATTCTACTCCATCCATAGTCGTGAGTATTAAGGCTCCTCCTGAGAAAGCTCTCTTGACCACGTATGGGCCGTCATAATTGGGAGTCCATTTTCCTCTCGAATCTGTCAGAAAAGATTGAATTTGTTTTAGTACAAGGTCGCCTTCTTTGATTGTGCGAGGTCGAACCTTTTTGTCGAAAGCTTTCTTCATTCTTTGTTGATATAGTTGTCCGTGGCACAAAGCTGTCATGCGCTTTTCTTCGATTAAATTCAATTCGTCGAATCTGTTTCGACACCACTCGGCTTCAGTTAATTTTGCCTCCATCAAGACTCTTATTGATGGGATCTCAACCTCTATGGGTAGGACTGCCTCCATGCCATATACAAGGGAGAAAGGAGTTTCTCCAGTCGAAGTACGTACAGACGTACGGTAACCATGAAGAGCAAACGGGAGCATTTCATGCCAATCTTTGTAAGTGATGACCATTTTCTGAATGATTTTCTTGATGTTTTCGTTAGCTGCTTCTACAGCTCCATTCATCTTTGGTCTGTAAGGAGATGAGTTGTGATGCTCAATCTTGAATTCTTCACAAAGCTCCTTCATCATTTTGTTATTCAAATTTGACCCATTGTCAGTGATTATCCTACTAGGAACGCCGTAGCGGCAGATGATGTGATTCTTGATAAACCTGACGACAACTTGTCTTGTAACGTTTGCATATGAAGCTGCTTCAACCCACTTGGTGAAATAGTCTATGGCTACCAAGATGAAGCGATGTCCGTTGGACGCTTTCGGCTCGATCATTCCAATCATGTCGATTCCCCACATGGAGAAAGGCCAAGGGGAAGAGAGTATGTTGAGAAGAGATGGTGGCACATGAATTCTATCGGCGTAGATCTGACATTTGTGACACCTCTTTGCATACTGGTAGCAATCTGACTCCATCGTCAGCCAATAATATCCTGCTCTCAGTATTTTCCTTGTCATGGTATGTCCGTTGGTGTGAGTACCAAAGGAACCTTCATGTATTTCTCTCATGAGTGTTTCTGCTTCTTTCTTGTCAACGCATCTGAGCAAAACCATGTCGAAACTTCTCTTGTACAGAACATCTTCATTCAGGAAGAATCTGCCAGCTAACTTTCTCAAAGTTTTTCTATCTTTCTTTGATGCCCCAAGAGGGTACTCTTGTCTTTGAAGAAAGTTTTTGATGTCGTGATACCACGGTTTGTCATCGATGATTGCTTCTACTGTGAAAACATGAGCGGGCCTATCCAGGCGCATAACATCGATCCGAGGAACGTCATTCCAATGATTTATCCTAATCATGGAAGAGAATTTGGCTAATGCATCAGCCAAGTTGTTTTCTTCACGAGGAATGTGATGAAAATCTACCCTGTCGAAGAATGGTAACAATCTTCTCGCGTAATCTTTGTAAGGGATTAGCCCAGGTTGGCGTGTTTCCCATTCTCCTTTGATTTGATTGATGACCAAAGCAGAATCTCCGTATACATCTAAGTGTTTGATTCTTAGATCTACGGCTTCTTCGAGACCCATGATGCAAGCTTCATATTCGGCCTCATTGTTTGTGCATTTGAAAGTTAATCTGGCGGTAAATGGAATATGGGTACCCTGAGGTGTAATAATGAGTGCCCCAATTCCTCGTCCATAAGCATTGACAGCTCCGTCAAAGATTAGGCCCCATTGGGATCCTATATCAGGTCCTTCGCCTGGTAGTGGCTCGTCGTAATCTTTCATCTTGAGGTACATGAAGTCCTCGTCTGGAAAGTCAAAACTGGTTGATTCATGACCATTGAGTGGAAGGTGAGCCAGGTGCTCAGCTAGGATGCTTCCTTTCACGGCTTTCTGTGCGTGATACTCAATGTCATATTTTGATAATAGCATCTGCCAACGGGCAATTCTCCCAGTTAAAGCAGGCTTCTCAAAGATGTACTTGATTGGATCCATATGGGAGATCAAACAAGTAGTATGTCGAATCATGTACTGGAGGAGACGCTTGGCAGCCCAGGCCAAAGCACAACACGTCTTCTCAAGCATGGAGTAACGGGATTCACAATCAGTGAATTTCTTGCTCAGGTAGTAGATGGCATGCTCTTTTCTTTTTGTCTCGTCTTGCTGTCCAAGGACACATCCCATGGAATCTTCTAAGACGGTTAAGTACATTATCAAAGGTCTTCCTTCCACTGGAGGAGACAAAATGGGTGGTTCGAGCAGATATTCCTTAATGCTGTCGAACGCTTTCTGACAATCGTCTGTCCAGACGCAACTCTGATTTTTCCGTAGAAGTTTGAAAATTGGAGCACAAGTTGCAGTCATGAGATATATGAATCTCGAGATGTAATTCAGACGTCCAAGAAATCCTCTAACTTGGTTCTCGGTTCTGGGCGAAGGCATTTCTTGAATTGCCTTGACTTTGTCTGGATCTACTTCAATTCCTCGTTTGCTGACGATGAAACCAAGGAGTTTTCCTGAGTAGACACCAAAGGTACACTTGTTGGGGTTCAGGCGAAGCTGAAACTTCCGTAAGCGTTGAAATAACTTTGTCAGATTCTGTATATGATCTTCCTCATTTTCTGACTTGGCAATCATGTCATCCACATAGACTTCCACTTCCTTATGCATCATGTCGTGGAAAAGTGTAGTCATGGCTTTTTGATATGTTTCCCCTGCGTTCTTTAGTCCAAAAGGCATAACGCGGTAGTAGAACGTGCCCCTGGGGGTGATGAAAGCTGTTTTCTCCATGTCTTCAAGTGCCATCTTGATTTGGTTGTATCCCGAAAATCCGTCCATGAATGAGAAAACTTTGGATTTTGCTGTACTGTCAACCATAATGTCAATATGTGGTAAAGGAAAATCATCCTTAGGGCTAGCTTTGTTCAAATCTCTGTAGTCGACGCACATGCGGACTTTTCCGTCTTTCTTAGGAACGGGAACAATGTTAGCTAACCACTGAGGGTATTCTGAAGTGACGAGGAAACCAGCGTTGATTTGCTTTTGAACTTCCTCTTTGATTTTCATAGCCATCTCCGGATGAGTTTTTCTTAATTTTTGCTTGACCGAAGGGCACTCTATTTTTAACGGTAAGTGATGCTCCACTATACTGGTATCCAACCCTGGCATATCCTGATAAGACCAAGCGAAGACATCTGAGAATTCTTTGAGCAGCTGTATCAATCTCTTTCTGATCTCTGAAATGAGCGAAGCTCCAATCTTAACCTCTTTTCTGTTTCCATCGGAACCAAGGTTAATGATCTCTAGAGGCTCATTGTATGGCTGAACGGCCTCTTCCTTTTGTTGAAGTAACCGTGAAATTTCCTTTGATATTTCTTCATCCTCTTCTTCCTCTGCCTCGAATACAGGAAACCCAAAGCTTGGAGAAGTCATACGGTCGCACGTTTCAACGGGGTATTTTATGATTAATCTGCATATGTGTGATTGAGTTTTATTTAGACAACGAGGGAAGACTCGGTGTATGCAGTTAATGGAATTTCGATGTTTTTTAAGGGTGTTTTTATTTAGGATTACCAATTTCCGAAAAAAGAAAAAGGAAAACTAAACGAAGGAACAAAATGACATTTTTATTTATCAACAGTCACTTCTTGAAACAAAGACCCTATAAAACAAAACTCTATTGCTTTGGGCGAAGCAAAGAGGGACATTTTCTTAAGAAATAGTAAAATGCAAAGCCCTATGAAACATCTCTTCACCCTGGGCTATGGTGAGAGGACAAAATAACGGTGAAAGTTCCTACTTAGGAGTGCGAACAACAGTCGAAACTTCAACAGCTGTCCAATAGTGGCGAACCCCATTGTGCACTAGGTAATCTGGCACCTTAGGCTTAAGTTGGCATGTGGTAGGTCTTGATTTACCAACCACTGTCTTTGCAACACTCAGACGATCTTCTTCTACTTCAGCAGACTGAGCAGTGTGAGCATACCCATTTCCAAGTGGAGTATGTCGGACTTTCTTTTGAGGAAACTTCCAATCTTCTGAATGGAGAGACTCGTTGTCGGAGACACTTTCGAGATCATCCTCTTCTGTATTTTGGTCTTGCTCTTCTCCCAAGATGGCATTGACTAGGTATGTGAACTCTAAATCAGTAGCCTTGGAAGGTGACTTGGGGATATAATCCTCAATGATGACTTCACCAGATGCTGATGATGAATAGCAAGGGTTATATATCTCTTTTGGCTGAGAGAGGTACTCGTGATCAATGTTCCATCCAGTCGGAACAATGTCTTCAAGAGAGATTTTTGAACTTTCAGGAGCAGAGTATTTCACCATGTAGTCGAACTTTCCGCTTGGTTCTCCTAATGTGTCCCAAGTCTCTTCGGGGATAGGAGGAACCTCTTCTGATGAACCATGACTTCTGGTGGTGAAGCTGTTAGTAACTTCGTCACTGCTTGGTTGAGTCTTACTTTCAGATCCCTTAATTGGATAACAGCAAGGTGAATCAGACTCTGATAGGGCTATGTATCCTGCTTTGTTAAGATAGGATAGCCATTCCTCTTCATCGGTGTTTTCCATGCCGATGGTATTGACTGTTTGTTGAACAGGTTGAAGAAAACCTCCACTGCGGAAAGTCTCTTGAATTAGAAGAACTACCTCAATTCCTGGAATAACCTTTGATGATGTTGGAAAGAATCCAACTCCTGTTCTGTTCTTGTTGTTGGTAGGAATATTAATGTGCCCCCAACCACTGGTAGTGCCATCCTTCACAACTTGGATTGCATCTTTGTAAGAAGAAATAGACGCTGCTTTCTCCTTTCCTTTTTCCTTGTCCAAGGAAAGTGCTTGGAACTTAGTTCCAGTGACTTCTTTTGGTTCTATGTCGGAGAATGATGACAGGTTACTGACGATCAAAGCTCGTTCTCCACATACGGTTACCAATTTGTCATTTCTAATGAATTTCAATTTTTGATGAAGTGTTGAAGTAATTGCCCCAGCCTCATGAATCCATGGGCGACCTAGCAAACAACTGTATTGCGCTGGGATATCCATAACTTGAAAGTGATTTTGAAGGTATGAGGTCCAATAGTTATGGGTAGATCTACTTCTCCAAAAACTGACTTCCTTGATCCATCAAATGCCTTGACGATGACGTGACTGTCCCTTAGCGGGTAATCTTTGAAGGATAATCTTGACAATGTTGATTTGGGCATGACGTTGAGAGAGGATCCATTGTCTATTAGGACTCCAGTGAGAACATCATTCATGCAGCCAACTGAGATGTGAAGTGGAAGGTTATGGTCCACTCCTTCTTCAGGAAGATCTTCGTCACAGAAACTCAGGTTAGTTCCTGCGGAGATGTTGGCAATGATACTGTTGAATTGTCCTACAGTAACACTTGGTTCTACGAAAGCTTGTTCCAAAACTTTCTATAGAGCTTCCCTATGAGCTTCAGAACTCAATAGCAGGGAGAGAACAGATATCCTAGATGGAGTATGTAGCAGCTGGTCTACAATGTTGTATTCACTCCTCTGGATTAATTTCAAGATCTCATCATTTTCTTTCGCTTGAACAGCATTGGTCGGATGGTTGTCTTGCCTATGTGGTGCTTCTTCAGAAGACTTCTCCATATTTTCTGTTGCTCTGTTGAAGACTCGTCCACTTCTGGTGACTCGGCTAATGTCAGCAATGTTGACAACAGATGGTAATGGTATTTCCTTACCATTTTCAATGAATGTAGCATTGTACTTGTATGGTATAGCCTTGCTGGACTCATACGGTACAGGACCTGGTAGGTAGATGACTAACGGAGCAATTGTTGTCTTCCTGCTGTCATACTTGACTTGCATTGGTTCAACTTGATTGATTTGAGGAGATATGGTAAAGACTTCGTCATCTTCTCTGTTGGCAAGAACTGTAATGGTATTTTCATCCATTAGTTTCTGAATGTCGTTGCGAACGCGCAAACATCCTCGTGAATTTCTTCGATAGATTTTGCATCTACTGTAAGGATGGAAATCCGTTCCAAAGTAGGCAAGTCCATTTAAAGTCTTATGGAACCGGACTACCGATCCTTCGAGATCTTCAACTTTGTAGATTTTGTATTCTCCTGGACATCCTTGAACCATGTTGACGTCGTGTTCAGTTTTAACTCGGATGTGTTGAATCCATCCTAAGTCCATTTGTTCTTGTAATGCAACTTGAACTATGGCACATCCTCGATTATTCTTCGGACAAATTTCACATGTGAAGTAGTTGTGAGGTGGTACATGACCATATCCAGCTTGTCTAGCGTGCATTTTGACGAGATTTTCCCCTATCTGACGAATGTCGTAGACTTGAATGACATTGGGGTGCTGATCTATCAGATTCACTGAAGCTTCTTTGTGCTGCGGCAAAGGATTTGCCTGAACGTTAGGATTAGTATCTTTGAAGGATAGCATTCCGCTCTTCACTAATTTTTGAACATCGATCTTGAAATTGAGACATCTCTCAATGTTGTGACTTGGTGCCCCCTGATGGTAGGGACAAGATTGGTCAGCCTTAAACCATGGTGAAGAACTGTTTGCCGGATTTGGAGGACTCCTTGTCTGAATGAGTCCTTTCGCCAGTAGTGTTGGAAATAATTCCGCATAAGGCATTGGTACGGGGCCAAATGGAGGATACCTTGAAACCCGATTGTTGTTGAAATTTGGAGGTCGAACCTGCTGCTGAGGTTGTTGTGACCCTTGCTGAAATGGTTGTTGCGAAACCTGAGGTTGATAAGCTGGCGCTGAGTTAACAATCAGAGTTATTGTTGCAACTTGAGGTTGAAATCTCTTTCTAGTTTTGTGCAAGACATTGCTGACATCTTGATCCTTTTTCTTTCTGAAAGAACTTCCATACTTCCTTGGACCAATAGAAGATTCTGGTTCTTTGTTCAAACGTCCTTCTCGAACTGCTTCTTCTAAACGCACCCCCATGTTTACCATCTCTGTAAAATCACTAGGTGCACTTGCAACCATTCGTCCGTAGTAAAATGGACTCAAAGTTTTGAGATAGATTTTTGTCATTTCTTTCTCTTCAAGTGGTGGACAAATTTGAGCAGCAACTTCACGCCATCTCTGAGCGTATTCCTTGAAGATTTCTCTATCTTTTTGAGTCATGGCCCGGAGTTGATCTCTGTCGGGAGCCATATCCAGATTGTACTTATACTGTTTGACGAAGGCCTCTCCGAGGTCTCGAAAAGTACAAATCTCTGAACTGTCCAAGTTCATATACCATTTGAGTGCAGCACCAGTCAGGCTGTCTTGGAAATAGTGAATGAGCAATTGTTGATTATCAGTCTGAGTTGACATTCTTCGAGCGTACATCACGAGGTGACTTTGTGGGCATGAATTCCCTTTGTACTTCTCGAACTCTGGTACTTTGAATTTGTGAGGAATCTTAACATTTGGAACCAGACAGAGGTCTGCAGCATTTTTTCCAAATAGATCTTGTTCTCGGAGAGTCTTGAGTTCCTTCTGCATTTGCAGAAACTGTTCCTGGAACTCGTCCAATCTTTCATACACGCCAGCGTCCTCACTGGGAGCGTGATAATATACTTGTCCGCCCGGTGGAGGAAAAGTATGCATAATCGGTCGTGGAGAAGCCATTACAGCAGATTTTGGTATCTCAGCATTCTGTTGTGTGAAACCCATTGTCGTTGCTCTTGGAACTTCAATTTCCAGAGGTCTGTAACCCTCCGGTGGACGCATATCCATTGTGACTCTTGGAACTTCAAAAGCTGGAGGTATGTACCCTTCTGGAGTAAAGTTATACGGCATGCCCCAAGGTCGGTCGGGTGGCATGGTATACTGAGGAATAGGAGTAGAAACAATCTCTGAAACCACAGTCCTTTGCGGTTCTTTTGGCGTTGGTTGATTCTGCGCAACTACCAGGGCTTCTACCATACTATTGAGCCTTTCAACAGTATCTTTGAGAGTATTAATCTCTTCTCTGAGTTCTCCATTCTCTTGTTCAAAGTCTTCCATTCTTTTCTTGCGACTTGAACGAGTGTTGTATGGATGAGACAGCTTGAAAGTCTTTGTTCACCTCCTTCTCCTCCTCTCTTTCTGGAGAAAGGAGAGTGACTATTAGATCCGCGACAATTCTCGTGTCAGTGCGTACGACTAAAGCGATGCATGATGTGTAATTAAGTTAATATTTTTCAACGAAACACCATAATTACGTTATGAAACATCAAAATTTTATTAATTAAGCGAAAACGTCGTTTTTTACACACTTTGAAAAAGGGAAATATAGAGAAACTGAGAGAAAGGACTCTAAAACTTTGACGAAGAGCCGACTTCACGTTCTAACATTTTCTTCTGTTTCTTGAGCTGAGCATTCTGTGACGTGAGTTGATCGATGATCCAGGAAGCAGGAGGGATATGGTGAGAAAGTGATGATTGTGTCACTTGTCGATCGAGTACTTCAAGTAACTCATCCTTCCTTCTTAGGATGTTCTGAATCTCAACATTTTCCGTGTTGACGATTCGATACTTGTTCCTCCAAGCATTCCTTTCTTGGCATACCTTGTTTAGTGCTGCTTGCAGTTTTTCAACATAGGTGGAGAAAAGGAATATTGGTTCCCTTAGGGGAATAAGTTCTTGATGTTGATATGGCATCCTGAGCTTGAATGCCCTGACGCGTACCCATTAAAGGTAAGGATCCAGGGAGATGCAAAGATGTTTTCCTAACAACCTTCTCCCTTTTGTGTGAACAAGATGCCAGGCTTGGACAATTTCCTTCTTCAGCATGTTACCATGATCGTCGATGTTCTTGAAGAACAGACCCTCCAATTGAATACTACTTGGTATATTTTTCATGGGATAGCCGTATTGACGACGGGCTAAAGCTGGATTATAGCTGATTCCTCCCTTAGTTCCAATAAGGGGTATGTTGGGATAACTTCCGCAACTGAAGATGATCTTGGTTTCGTCGTTGTCAGGACTACACCAATCAATGTCTGTATGAGTGAGAGACATGATTTTCTGTGACCAGTAAAGGCCATCCCTCATGTTCCAGAAAGTGCTAGAGTTTGGCAGGTGCGAGACGAACCATTCGTATAACAATAGTACGCAGCATGTAATTAATCCTCCTCACTGCAGGTTTCTTGAATGCACAGAGTGATAAGCATCCGCAAGTGTTGCACCCCAAAATTTGCCCTCATAATTTTATTTCTAATTGGCTTATGCATCTTATAATCAAATTCATTAGGTCATAAATAAAGTCACGCATTCATCAATAATCTAGCATGGGATCAAGGAATCAGTCAAGCTAGGACCCATATGTGATTTGAAGATTTTCACATCAAATGAGTTTGATTTAACTGGTTTTTATTGAGCATAGATAAAAATTAGAGTTTGATTCTCCTCAATCTACAAGGGTTTTTACCTTTATTATTTATCATGATCAAGGAAATTATGTGATTCTAATCAGAGTTCCTGAGCTAGGCAAGCTTATTTCAAATCGGGTTTTGGTTCGTTTCTTAAATA
This sequence comes from Vicia villosa, assembly GCF_029867415.1. NCBI lineage: Eukaryota > Viridiplantae > Streptophyta > Magnoliopsida > Fabales > Fabaceae > Vicia > Vicia villosa. The sequence continues at coordinate 41,185,948 of NC_081183.1, read as the reverse complement.
TAAAAGGCTCTCTTGGTTCATGGTTCTTTGCTCGAGGTATAAATTATCTCTTTGGCTCTCATACGAAGGCTTGAGGCATCATTGTATAAAGGATTACCTATTGAATTCAGAATACAAGATTAAGAGTCTTGACTTCACTTTTGGAGCTATCTTATGTCATCCATTCACATTTGCAATGTTTGAAAGAAATATTTGGAATTTCAAATTAAAAAGAGAAAAGAAGAGAAAGTGTTTATTTCATTACTTGAATTACAAGTTATTACATGTTCCATTCAAAGAGAACAATGAACATTCAGTTTCACATATACACCACATCACAGCCATGAACATTGTCAGGTGCACATTTACCTCTTAAACTATCAATCCTAAACCATGCCACCTAATTTCATTACCTATAACATGCCTGTCCCATAATCAAATCCCATCCTGCATGTACCCTACTCAAGGCATAACAGTTCAAATACATATTGCATTTCAAAGAAACCAAAAAAAATCCTATTCTATTCTGTTAGCCTTGAAGTCGTGTCTCGTCAACCAGCTCTAAACTCCCAGCCTTGCCATACTTCGACTTCTCTTGATCCCGCTTTGTAATTCTTCACTTCAAATCCGAAACCTACACCAAATGGAAGCAAACCCGCTGTCAAACCTGCATCATAAAATGATCCTATTCAATAATCAAGTCCACAGTTCTGCACCTTACACATACATTCATAACAGTCCACAAACAAAATGCAAAGAAAACCAGTTCACTAATAGAAATACGCTCCTAACTGTCATAACCAACAATAACAACCTTTACAATTAACCTTCAATCAAACCAGCATAACAGAACCCAACATCAACTAACTAACCTACTGATTCTTTAACAGTTACACATCCAAACATAACCCTTCCAAAACCAAGTTCAAACCTTTACTAACAAACCTAACAGTCTCTAACCCCTAACTAATTTCCCTTCAACCAACTTACAACTACCATAACAGATTCCTAACAAAATTTCTAACCATAACCTCTTTTCAACTAACTTACTACCATCTAACTAACTTCTCATAACCTCCCTAACCTCTATAACAAACTTATAACAGAAATTCAACAAACCACAACTATTTATATTCCTTATTTTCCCCGTGTTTTTCTTCTCTTTCATTTGCATGCATTCCCTTAGTAATTAAGCCTTAGATAATACACCCTTAGAATAGAACAAACATAGGTGGATACCATCGAGTACGATGGGCGTGAGGGGTGCTAGTACCTTCCCCTTGCGTAACCGACTCCCGTACCTTGATCTCTGGTCGCAAGACCTTTTCTTATCCTTTCTTTATTCCAGGTTTTCTGATATTCCTTTCCCTCTTTGGGATAAATATATTGGTGGCGACTCTGTTCATTTTTCGCGAGCGTGCGACAGCTGGCGACTCTGCTGGGGATACCTAGTTTAGTCGATCCTAGCTTCTGTTTGTTTTCCTTTCTTTGGGTGTTTATTTATTGATTTATTGCTTTATTGCTTTACGGCTTTATTGCTTTATTTCTTTATGCCTTGCATATCATGACTATTTACTGCTCGCATATCATGTTTATTTTCTCGCATCCTGGACTATATTATGGGTCCCCGTGGGGGCCACATATTTTCTATGTTTGCAGGTTGGGTGGGATTTCTATGAGGTAAAAGGCCCAATACCCAGGCCAGAGTGATACTTAGGCTACCTAGGATAGAGTGGATAGTCATGACGCCAACAGAATGTCAGGTTCTGTTGATTGCGATCATGAGACCCACGACCAGTCGAGGTTCAAATGGGATACCATCGTTGGCATGTATTTGCAACGATGATGGTGTCTCAGGAGAACTGTTAACGCTGGCAACCTTTTGACTTACCTTGTATTAGATCCTACCTGTGAGAGGGGTTGGGAAATTTTGTTTTGCAGGAAAACACGCCTTCATCCCACCCTATGCCCATTCAGACTATCTATCATAATCAACGTCGAACCTCTGAATCTGGAGGGTTCGACCTTATGTGACTTATGCAAAGGTTATCTATCCTGAATCAACGTCGAACCTCTGAATCTGGAGGGTTCGACCATCTTTGACTTATACAGAAGTTCTACATCAATTATCTATCAGAATCAACGTCGAACCTCTGAATCTGGAGGGTTCGACCATCTTTGACTTATGCACCGCCTAGTTATCAAGAATGCAACGTCGAACCTCTGAATCTAGAGTATTCGACCATATCTTATTGACCATGAGAAGTTATTATCACAAGAGGCCTTGATCCTTGATCCTGATTTATGCTGCATTTGCATCATCATTAACATTTTTGCATTCATGCATATGCATCCATGGTTACCAAGACTCTTACACTCTCCCTCTCCATCAGATCAGACAAGACAATGCCTCGACACTGATATTTGACATGAGACAACAGACAAAGAATCATGGGTAATTGCAAACAAAACCAAGCTACTATCAGAAAACCCCATGCCTCCTCATGGGGCACCTTCCACCAATGGAGCCTAAAGACTTTGTGTTTGTCAGAGAATATTTCATTTACATCATAATAAGACCAATCTTGCAATTGTTTAGATTTCTCAAACATTTTTCAATTGTATTACTTTTGTTGTTATCAAGTACTTCTCATTGTAAGAAATTCATTCTGTTTGAATAAAAAATAATAATAATGCAATATACATGTTTTTCTCAAATCATTTCATCTTTGTCATTATGTTCATTGATATTCAACTCATTTGTCTTAAGCAACTAAAAAAGGAGAATGATGAAAAATCAAAAACACATGAATCACTAATTGTATCCTTTTGGAACAAGATCCTGCTGATGATGTACAGGCATTGTTTCAATTCCTAAACACCGGAGTTATAAGGGAGTGAAACCCTCGTCAACCCTTTTGAGCCTAAGGAGTAGTAGTTTCTTTTCAAAAATACAAAACCCTCAATCTTAACCAGGGGCAGGGTAGTCTTCAGTTAATGCGACCGAGCGCTCAACTTTCAGGTATTTCCATCAGAGGATCAATCATATACCATCTCTCACAACAAAATAAGAAGAGCACTATCAACAATGGACGTCTCTCATTCACTAAGAAGAAGGCAGTCACAACCTTTTCATCAAGTCAATCACAAAAGTCATACAACTTGTTCCCGAACGAGACAAAAAAAGAGAATGAAAAGAAAGTTATGAATCATGATAAAAAAAAAAGAAACAATAGCCCGCTAAGTCAAAAGAAAAAAGAAAAGCTTTGAAGCAATTGACTTAGGCAAAAATTAGGGCATATCCCGCTGGACAACGAAAACCAAAATCAAAAGAAATTTTGTCCAGGCAAAAGTTAGGGAAAGCAAAAAGCAAAAGAAGAATCCTCCGAGGGACAAGTTGTTATGACTATCAACAAAAAGCACCAAAGGGTGGCTGCCACCTCCATCAAAATCACAAAGGATCCTCATCCATCACAATCCTTCCTGAAAGGTGAATACTCGTGTCAAACTAACTGAACGTAGGATTGGAGAACATCACGAAGAAGGGGTGGGTTAAGTAGAATTTGAGCCTTTATCCTTTGTTTCTTAAACCGTGAACCCGACCACGTTACAACCCTCAAAAGTCCTAATTGAAGCAGGGTTCGTTCTGAAAGCATACAAAATGTAAAATCATGTCAAAACTGACTCCTAATGTTGCTGTGTCACTTGTGTTAGTATCAGTACAACATCTTGACAAATAAAACTTTTCCTATGAGATTAACATGTGCATTGCATTCTCATTATCTTTTTCAAAACAGAATTGTCTCTAACTTGAAAGTAAGTACTTGATACCAAGGAAAGTTCAACATTGAGATTCCATCGAGAAATCTTACAAAGGCAAAGGTTGGTCATCCACCAAGCAAATACCTGAAGCATCCATCAGGTGGAATAGTTCCTTTCAATCTGGGGCATTCATTCCATGATCTACACCGGGGCAGACCATTACAAATCTCCATGATTCAAGCATTATCAAAGTCTTATCTCAAGAGATCCTACAAGCTGGGGCAAGCTAGTAGCAATTCATTTCTTCATCTTCAAGCAAGTGTCAAATATTGAGACAAGTGTCGAGGAGTCAAGTCAAACACCTCACCTTCACAAGTTTTATCCTTCAAGCAACAACCTTCCTGCAAGGAACCCTCCATTCACTCATAGTATCATGGAAACAATCATTCCATTCATAATCATACATACATCATGCATATCATTGCGTTTTCATTATCATTTCTCCCGCATGATCCAATCATCAACAAATCAGGGGCATCCACCCCACCTTGATTCTCAAACAGAGTTTCAGAACTCCACCTAATATATTCAACATCAAAGCAGAAACCCTAATCAATCAATACACTGCATATAGAATCCATAGCATTGCATCTCCAGAAGTTCACAAATAAATCAAACATTTGCATATGAAAAATAAGCCAAATTACTCATCAGATGAGGTCCCTACAAGCGTTCAATTGATATTCCACTGGATCACTCAGAGTTACCATTGTGGTGTCATCTCCCAAAGTCAATCATGTTCATCATTCTTCAACCCAGAGTTGATATTTTTGTGTTCAACTCAGAGTTGATTTTACTTCCATATTTTAAACCCCGAGTTAATTATCTTTTCCCTCTCACCCAGAGTTGACGGATATTTCTTATTTTTGTCCTTTCCCACTCAACCCAGAGTTGACGGTCATTTCTTATTCAATCCAGAATTGATTTGTCTTTCCCACTCAACCCAGAGTTGACGGCTATCTTTTATTCAATCCAGAATTGACTTCTCCTTATTCCCACTCAACCCAGAGTTGACGGTTATCTTTTATTCAACCCAGAGTTGATCCTTATCTTTCTTTCTCACTCAACCCAGAGTTGACGGTTATCTTTTATTCAACCCAGAGTTGACCCTTGTCTTTCTTTCCCACTCAACCCAGAGTTGATGGTTATCCCTTTTTCAACCCAGAGTTGAGGCTTTTTGTGTTCGACCCAGAGTCGACTTTCCTTTCATCTTTTAACCCCGAGTTAATCATCGCTTCCCACTCAACCCAGAGTTGACGGTCATCCTTTGTTCAATCCAGAATTGACTACCTCTCTTTCCCACTCAACCCAGAGTCGACGGTTATCATTTGTCCTTCCCTCTCAACCCAGAGTTGACGGTTACCTTTTATTCGACCCAGAGTTGATCTTTTGTCCTTTCCCACTCAACCCAGAGTTGACGATTATCTTTTACTCAACCCAGAGTTGACGATTATCCCTTGTGCAATCCAGAATTGATTATCTTTTTCCCACTCAACCCAGAGTTGACGGTTATGTCTTGCCTTTTCCCACTCAACCCAGAGTTGACGGTTATCTTTTATTCAACCCAGAGTTGATCCTTTCCTTTTCCCACTCAACCCAGAGTTGACGGTTATATCTTTTGTCTTTCACACTCGACCCAGAGTTGACGGTTATTTTTTATCTTTTCCCACTCAACCCAGAGTTGACGGTTGTCTTTTCTCTTTGCCCACTCAACCCAGAGTTAACGGTTATCTTTTCTTTTTCCCACTCAACCCAGAGTTGACGGTTATCTTCTTTCTGTCCCATTCAACCCAGAGTTGACAGTTATTTCTAATTGTTCATCCTTTCTTCTCTCAACCCAGAGTTGATGCCTATATCTTGTCCCACTAATACTGATTTCTCCTTCCGTTCTCAATCCAGAATTGATGGTCACCTCTCGTCCAACCCAGAGTTGACTTCCCTTTATCCTTCGACCTAGAGTCGACCCACTTTTCTTTTTCAACCCAGAGTTGATGTTTATTTCATTTCTAACCCAGAGTTAATTTGTTCAATCCAGAGTTGATACATCTTTCCTCAATGGAGTTGACATCACCTTCACCCCAGTGGATCCCATCCTTCATCAGGCAAATTTTCAGGTTCTCTTGATATTTAATCTTCTTCTACCTTAAATGATCGAAAGGCTAGCGCCAATCTCACCTTCAGGTTTAAGATGATTAAATAGGGGCAGCTGTTGCACCCCAAAATTTGCCCTCATAATTTTATTTCTAATTGGCTTATGCATCTTATAATCAAATTCATTAGGTCATAAATAAAGTCACGCATTCATCAATAATCTAGCATGGGATCAAGGAATCAGTCAAGCTAGGACCCATATGTGATTTGAAGATTTTCACATCAAATGAGTTTGATTTAACTGGTTTTTATTGAGCATAGATAAAAATTAGAGTTTGATTCTCCTCAATCTACAAGGGTTTTTACCTTTATTATTTATCATGATCAAGGAAATTATGTGATTCTAATCAGAGTTCCTGAGCTAGGCAAGCTTATTTCAAATCGGGTTTTGGTTCGTTTCTTAAATATAAAAGGCTCTCTTGGTTCATGGTTCTTTGCTCGAGGTATAAATTATCTCTTTGGCTCTCATACGAAGGCTTGAGGCATCATTGTATAAAGGATTACCTATTGAATTCAGAATACAAGATTAAGAGTCTTGACTTCACTTTTGGAGCTATCTTATGTCATCCATTCACATTTGCAATGTTTGAAAGAAATATTTGGAATTTCAAATTAAAAAGAGAAAAGAAGAGAAAGTGTTTATTTCATTACTTGAATTACAAGTTATTACATGTTCCATTCAAAGAGAACAATGAACATTCAGTTTCACATATACACCACATCACAGCCATGAACATTGTCAGGTGCACATTTACCTCTTAAACTATCAATCCTAAACCATGCCACCTAATTTCATTACCTATAACATGCCTGTCCCATAATCAAATCCCATCCTGCATGTACCCTACTCAAGGCATAACAGTTCAAATACATATTGCATTTCAAAGAAACCAAAAAAAATCCTATTCTATTCTGTTAGCCTTGAAGTCGTGTCTCGTCAACCAGCTCTAAACTCCCAGCCTTGCCATACTTCGACTTCTCTTGATCCCGCTTTGTAATTCTTCACTTCAAATCCGAAACCTACACCAAATGGAAGCAAACCCGCTGTCAAACCTGCATCATAAAATGATCCTATTCAATAATCAAGTCCACAGTTCTGCACCTTACACATACATTCATAACAGTCCACAAACAAAATGCAAAGAAAACCAGTTCACTAATAGAAATACGCTCCTAACTGTCATAACCAACAATAACAACCTTTACAATTAACCTTCAATCAAACCAGCATAACAGAACCCAACATCAACTAACTAACCTACTGATTCTTTAACAGTTACACATCCAAACATAACCCTTCCAAAACCAAGTTCAAACCTTTACTAACAAACCTAACAGTCTCTAACCCCTAACTAATTTCCCTTCAACCAACTTACAACTACCATAACAGATTCCTAACAAAATTTCTAACCATAACCTCTTTTCAACTAACTTACTACCATCTAACTAACTTCTCATAACCTCCCTAACCTCTATAACAAACTTATAACAGAAATTCAACAAACCACAACTATTTATATTCCTTATTTTCCCCGTGTTTTTCTTCTCTTTCATTTGCATGCATTCCCTTAGTAATTAAGCCTTAGATAATACACCCTTAGAATAGAACAAACATAGGTGGATACCATCGAGTACGATGGGCGTGAGGGGTGCTAGTACCTTCCCCTTGCGTAACCGACTCCCGTACCTTGATCTCTGGTCGCAAGACCTTTTCTTATCCTTTCTTTATTCCAGGTTTTCTGATATTCCTTTCCCTCTTTGGGATAAATATATTGGTGGCGACTCTGTTCATTTTTCGCGAGCGTGCGACAGCAAGCAAGGTCGGAACTGGATTTCCAATCAAGAAGATCTTAATTGCGTTGATGTCAACGAAATCGTTAATGTTAGGAAACAAAAACAATCCGTAGATAAGCAAAGCCAAGATTTCCTCAAATGCGCTCATATCTTGGATGCTGACGAAGTACCGAGCTTGATCTAACAAGAACTTGGAGGGTAATCCTTGAATTCCTCCTCTACTCACCATATGAGTTCTGATGTCGACTACGTTCAAAGGAGTAGTTGCAGCAATGATAATGTCGTCAGGATTCTTTTCCAAACCGGAGTACGGATCTTGCGCGTACACGGGTATTCCAATCAGTTGAGAGTACTCCTCTAACGTAGGCATGAGTTGATAATCTGGAAAGGTAAAGCAGTGATACGTTGGATCATAAAACTGTGCCAATGTGGGAAGGATTCCATCCACAATGTTGGTATTGAGAAGAGACAGAAGTTTTCCATACTTCTCCTTGAAAGCCTGGGGGTTGACCACCAGTTTTCCGAGCTTTCCCAGTTCCTCGACCTGGGGAATCTTGAAGGTGTATTTCCTAGCTCTCTTTCTTCCGTAATCCATGGTATAGATCCTTAAGTCCTTTCTCCGTTTCTCTCTTTCTATGAAGTTCAAAACGTTTGTTATTTAGTTTCCTTGAAAAACGACTCGAAAAAGACTCTTTTGGTTTTAATTATTATGATGAATGATGCATAAATGCACACACAAGAGTTTTTTAACAAACATGGCGTAGAAGGGTATAGTGGTCATGGAGTCACAACGCAAACCTCGCCCCAGGGTAAACTATGGATAAGGATTTTTGTACCTGTAGAACGGGTTCTAGGGATCTCAGAGTTTTTGCTCAACCTTAAAGATACGTTGACTGGTATCTATAAGAGAGTTTTCTCTGAGTGTAGTATCTGCGTGATAATTACTTTTGTAATCACCGCTCTACGTCCTAACAAAGGCTTTAAGTGGGGTTAATGTGTTTCTAGGTCCTCCTGGTACAAATCAGTCTCGGAATGCATTGGCGCAGTTAATCACAACCAGCCAGGCAAATCCCAAGGGTAGATTTGGAAACCAAGATTAGAGGGCCTTCAACGAGAAGACATCCTCCATCCTATCTTATGTTGCACTCAAATCCGGGTATAGGATTTCTCACCTCAAGGGGGAATCAAGCCCTTTCCTGATACAGAATAAACAAAATAAACAAATATAAATGCAACAATCACATGAAATGACACAGAGGTTAGGCAGGACCTCTCTTGTTTGAGGGGGAATTTGGCATCCCTAATTCCTCATTGGGGCTGGATCAGCAACAGGTCAAGCATTGGTTGGGATGAAAAACCAAGGTTTTTAACACTTACATCCCCAGCAGAGTCGCCATTTTTCTGTGGTGTCGTTTTTTTTACCTCCCCGTTTCACTTGGGAGGACGGCACGCTAGACCCTTCACGCAAAATTTGGAAGGAGAATGCGCCCGTGGCGGGATGAATTTTGTTTCAGTTCTTCCTACGATATCACACGAACTTTTTAATTATCCTAACGAGTAGGAGAGGGGAAAAAGATCTCAAATAAACCCTAGGAGTTTGCTAAGTATGGGGGTTCACCTAGACTAGAAATTCTGGAGTCCGGGGGGTCGGTTATACATAGGGAAGAGTTTAAGCACCCTACATATCCGTAGTACTCTACGGGAACCTTCTCTGTGTCATTGTGATTGTGTTTGTTGCTTATTATCAGGAAAGTTTCTCCTTTGTGTTAGGAGAGAGAATTTGAATTGATTTAAAAAAAAGACAGACAGACAGACAGACAAACTGACTATATTTGGTATTTTATTAGCTCGTTGAGATTCATTGTGAACCTCATGCCTACATATCCCTAGTGGAAGTCTGAGCTTAATGTAGTTCGGGGAACTAATTAGGGATTAATATATTTTTGGTGCCTTGCTTAAAGCTCAAGGTTGAAGCTTGAATTAAATCTCTGTTTACAGTAAAGAGATATGAAATCATCTTTACATAGAGGTATTTCTACTATTCCACCACAAACATTTTTAAAGTGACAGAATAACTGGATTCATTTCATTCAAGAGGGGGACCTTACTTGTTTATGTGCAAGTATACCAGTCAACAGCATCTTGAATGAAAGAAAGGTGCTCAACCAAATTAGGGAAAGTTACCACATGCATGGGTTCTACTGCCAGAGCATGCCTTTCAAAATCCTAAATGGGAGACTGGTTAAAATGAAATGCTCATCCAAATTAGGGAAAGTTACCACATGTCTGGGTTCTACTACCAGCTCATGCCTTTCAAAATCCTAAATGGGAGACTTAATTTAAATAAAATGTAATGTTTGTTTGTTTGAATGTGGTGAGATAGGAGAAAGATCTCTCTATAGAGATAAGCTATATCTACTTATGTATAAAAGATTTGATTTTTTAGCTGGCTTGTATGAGGCCCAAGCTTGAGGCTTTTGATTGATTTTATTGTTTGTTGAAAGATAACTCTACTGAGGAGAATTTAAACTAAGGGGTTTTTGTGTTCTGTATAAAGCCCAGAATTGAGGCTGACTCTACTTAGGGAGACTCAATTTTGTGCCTTGTACGAAGCCCAAGGTTGTGGCTGACTGCTGAGGAAACTGAGTTTTTAAGACTATGGATGACTCTATCTGTGCCTTGTACAAAGCCCAAGGTTGTGGCTGACTTTCAACTGAGGAAGTTATTAATTTGTGCCTTGTGTGAAGCCCAAGGTTGTGGCTACTTTGGCTAGGGAAAACATTATTTTCTGCCTTATACAAAGCCCAAGGTTGTGGCGGACTTTTAAAGAAAATGAGTATGGAGAACTCTATGGGGAAAAGATCCTTGAGATTAGGAATCTTTGACACAGGAAATGTGGTTTATCTGCCTTGTACAAAGCCCAAGGTTGTGGCTACTTAATGATAAAGGACTCACTGGGGGAGTTTTATTCTACTGGAGGATTTATCTATTAAAAGAGTGATCTTTCATGTTTTTTGGAGGCTAACCCTTTCCAGGGGTTTTGACTCAGCTGGTGAAATTATCAATTAAAAGAATGAAATTTTTTATGTTTTTGGAGGCTAACCCTTTCCAGGGGTTTTGACCTTTTTATTGACTGAGATTGGAGGCTGACCCTTTCCATGGGTTTTTATTAAAATGGCAGAAAGATTATCTAGTGGAGACTTCTTGTTTTAAAGCCCAAGATTAAGGCTGACTCTTGCTGAGAATAAGCAAATATGGATCCTAGAGTCTGCTAAGGAAGATTGATGAAGATAAGGGTGATAGAGACTGTCCATGTCTCTCATTCCAAAAAGTGTACTCAATATGAGATTGAGACAATCTTAGCTTGTTTAAAGTCTGGTTTAAAGAATGGAAGAAACTCACCAGGATAGGCTAAAAGGTAACTAAAGACCTGTTCCTACGTTTATAAGAAACCTGATGGGTCCTTGTATACAAGCTCAAGAGGAAGCTGGAAATGCTTTTAAGAAGCCTGTGGGTCCTTGTACAAAGCCCAAGAGGAGGCTAATCGACGGTCATCGAGGGTCCTTGTTATAGCACAAGAGAAAGCTATGTGGTTTTGAACCTATTTTGGCTTTAAGCAAATGGGTAAGAGGTTTCACCGGGAATAATTCCTCTTTGGGTGGATGTGTCCTAGTTTTTGTTCTAAGGCTTTTTTCAAGATGTTTCACCGGGAATAATTCATCTTGAGGGTTTGAACTAAAGATTTCTAATTAGGAAAGAGCCTTCACCGGGAAGACATTCTCAATCCTAGGCCATATTCCTATAATATATATAGTTTAATTGTCCTAGCGTTTACACTCAGTCGTAGTTCTAAACAAAATATAAACAGTTCTATATTTGACAGTAATTTAAATAAAGACTGTAAATTGAAAGCTTGTAAAGCCTAACCTGGATGGAGTGGAGGCCTTTGAAGAAGTATGTACAAAGCCTTACCAGCAATTGATAACAGTTGAATATTTATGATAAACAGTTAAGGGTTTTTGAAAACAGAAGAAGTGAAGATGGACAAAGGTCACATAGGTATCTGAAGAGTTTCACCGGGAATAATGCCCTTCAAATACCAGAAGAATGTTTTGAAAACAGCAAGGAGATTTTGTAAATACAGTTTTTGAAAACAAACTATGAAAAGAAAAAAGGTGCTGGGACTTACACTCTATTAGAGGCCCAGTACTTTATAGTACTGGTTGTAAAAACAGTTGAGAAGATGTGAGGTTCTGTTGTTTGAAAACCTCGATCATCTGCTTATTTTGAAGTATGAAGACAGTTTTGAATTTTGACAAAAGTCAACTTAATTAAAGTAAAGATGAAATCTAAATCTAATTAAGACCTAAATGGCTTAGGGTTTTATCACAAAATATTTATGAGATATTAGGTTTTGAAATTTCAATGAAAACATATATTAAAACATATTTTTAAAACACTTAAAACAACACTATTTTCAACCTAATAAAGATATATAAAATAAACAATATTTTTGTGATTTTTTTTATTATTCATAAAATATATATATTAATCAACAAGTGTGTGAAAAATGAAGTTAAAATGAATTAATTTGATAGGTTAAATAATTGGTTAAAGTTGTGAAGAAATTAAGTAGAAAAAGTGATAAAAAATAAGGTTTTGTCACCTAGAGGGCTTGAACTCACGCCCTCCAAGTCACTGACCAAAACTCCCACCATCTGGGCTACGCGCGCAGTTTGTTATTCGTATGCATCAAACTTAATATATTTAAAAACAAGCCAGAAGATTCAAATTTGCGCGCGCCATGTTCATCTTCTTCCTCGAGCTCAAAGATTTTCAAATTTCTAACTCTCTGGTTTCTCAACTAAATGGCATGATGTAAACATCAATCTTGCTCCAAATTTCCTCACGAATCCAGATATGTAACTAACATTTATTTATATTAACTACAACTACCTAATTTCTCAGAAAACACGAAGAACATATGAACCCTAAATTTGAAATTAAATGACAAACAAGATGAATAAATGAATGATGATAGAGGGTTTTCAATCCTCTGATGATGCTGAACAAGATAGTATCGAGCTTTATCATAAAGAGTACTTAAATTAAAGAGGTGGAGTTCAAAAACTTACCTCTGAAACTGAAGGTCGTACGAATGATGGAGAGCTTCTGGGCTTGTGTGAATGATCCTAAAAGCTTCCTTGGGACTTAGTGATGCTAACTTAACGCTTATTGTGACTCCAATCCTTCTGAATTGTTCTACCCGACACCTTCGATTTGAGCTTCAAGTGAACATGGAGGATGATGAATCTGCAGTTACAGATGAGCTGCGACCATCTGAATAGCTTCACTATGCCCTAAGGAATGTGTCTGGATGCTTGGCTTTGCTTGAAACCTTCTGAATTGCTCTATGGACCTCCAACTGCAAGAGCTCCAAAGTGAAAGCAACAATGGTGTTCCTCCACTTACAGAATTGATCCAGGTGCTTGGATCACCTCTAATGAACCCCCTTGAGATGTTAGAATGCTTACTTTCCAAAGAGAAGCTCTAGTTTGAAGAAAACGATTCTTCTTGCCAAAGAACTTTGAAAAACCATAAGCATGAGAAGAGAAGGAGAAAGCAAGGAATAGAGTTGCTTTGGTGTCTCTAATACTGAGGAATGCACTTGTATTTATAGGCAAATGGATGCAGAGCAAATGGCTGTAGTGAGCTTGCTTAATGAGGTTAACTTGGTACCTTAAGCATGAAGAAATTTCAAAGAATATCCAAGTGTGATCATTGCATTTTCGAGCTAGCTCCCTATCCATTGATTCCATCTGATCTTAAGGGACACTCCTGATGCAGAATGAGCTCTAGTTGGTTGGTGGGAAGATTCCTTTGATGATTCATCAATTTGCCATAAATTCCTAAATGTAATCATTACATAATCACATGTTCTTGTTTTGGGAATCTTCTTCAATCTTCATGCTATGGTGAAAGTGAATGCATGGCATGTTTGCAGATGTGTTATGGGTCATGTAGCATCCATAAGTGAGGTTATATGCACAAAATTGCAAAGTTCCAAAATGATGCATGACCTATAATTTTACTTCATGAGGCCAACTTTGAACAAGCATAACTCCTAGCTCAAAATGAATTTGGAGAAGGTTGAGCACAATTCGAAAGCCCTAAACATCTACTTCAAATCATTAGTTTAGGGTTTCTTCAGAATCATTTGGGAAAATTGTGAAAAATGAGCCCAAAGTTGGAAGAAAACTAGGTTAAAAAACACTTAGAAAAATTTCTAAGTTTTTATGACCTAAAGCTTCAAAATTCCAAATCTCTTAAATGGTTGATCTTTTGAAAAAAGTTCCTATGTAAGATGTTGTTTTATTTTGTAAGATCTACAACTTTCATGTTGGAAGTTTTTTGAGTTGTGTAGGTGAAATTTTGAGTTCCCATAATGCCCTTAAAAACCCTAATTCCTGACTTTTTGGCCCTTGGTGAATTTTCTTGAATTTCTTTGGTCAAATGACTTTAATAATCAAATATTGATGATATTGATCCTTAAAAGTCATGATTTGACCAAAAACCCTAAAAGTCAAAGGTGATCTTGTACAGTTGACTTTTTCAGATGAAGTGGGATTTTGGACTTTTGTGATGAACCAAGTCCTTCTCCTCAAGTGAATGATATGAATGGAATATGTTGAGGTAATAGAAGTTCTTGAACCATGTTTTGAGTTTTGGGTTCATGTCCTGATTAAAAGTCAACTATCCAGGTGAATAAGGTCAAAAACCCTAATTGTCGACCAGATGAAATTGATGACTGTGGTTCTTGAATTAAGGTGTGATGCCCTATGGATGTTGTTATATGGATCATTTGAAGATGATTGAAGCCTTTGAGTGATGCCCTTGAGCTTTCTAGGGTTTCCCAAATGTGATCCCTGATTTTAGTCCTTGATGGGCTCAAAACCCTAGACTGGTGAAGTAAGCAATCCTGAGTCCAGGTGATGGGTATCTAATCAATCATAGATGAATAGAATGAAGCTTTTGAGTCCCATGGTTGTGTTAGAAACCATCCCTTTTACTGATTGATCCTTTGCCTGAGCTCTTTTGTTCCTGAGCACCCTCGACTAAGTACCAGATGAATAAGTGACGGCTCTGAGTATATGCTTTGACTTTGATGAAAAGCTATAAAGATATGACATCTCAGGGGGGGTCAAAATTAGGGTATGACACCAAAGACATTCACATCTTGCAAGTCTTCACGACACCTGGATACCCTAATTATCACGATTCTTAACAACCAGGGGGCGTTCAGCCCATTCAATAATAATAGTAGAGGGTCACGATCTAAAAATAGCATATACGAAAGAATACACACATGCAAGTAATACATGATATACAATAGTCACAATATTTATTTCAACAAATAAAGTGATGCACAAATATCCTAATGCAGACTCTATATGAGTTTGATTCTCCCTCACCGGGTTCCTCACATGCATGAATTCCGAAATTTAACCTCTCCGCAGAGAATCGTGGACCCTTTCCACTAAAGGTGCAGTGTTCCCTACTAACACCGACTCAATAAAATCCCGCGGGATTAGGTGGGCTCAATCCACTAGAGTCCTCACCCGGTGTAGTCCACTCGACATACACGCAACTATGATATGCATGAGTATATGCTTTATCTACATATCCAAATGCAACAACTTACATAATCTTCACATATGTAATCATAACTACCAGTCAATTCATATATTCAATAAATCATATGAAAGAATGTTCACAAGTTTAGCATCACAGCATAAACACATATTCATAATTGGGCACACAACATTTAAACATTCTCAGTCGGGCACACAATTATCATAAAACCCCCAATTTGACACACCATCATTCATACCAACACATATGCATTCAATCACATATAATATCGTTAGAAAGTGCCCTTACCTTAGCAAGCTTCAAACACATTCAACTTACGCTACATGAGAACGATATGTCTCTCTCGACGAGGTTTCTATCCAGTTCACACTTTTAACCTTTTAAAATACACAATTTAATTAAGTTAATACAAACCCACTACATCCATAATAAGGGATTTATCTTGGCCACTTACCTAATAAATTAAATTTAGGTTTTTATTATCATTTTACTAACCTAATTATTTTATCATTTTACCTAATCAATGATTATTGTATTATCATTGTGCAAATGCATGTGGTACCATTTGGAGTAAAACTTTCATCGTATCAAAATTTGCCATTGGGCACATCGTCACTATTTTCCATTAAGACTGTCGTGTTTGCCATAGTTTTCAGGCATGCATTATGCAATGGGTGTGACTCAATGATGCACATCCACAAATACCACATAAATAATACGTCACAACATAGTCTAAATCACCATCGAACATTATCAATATAATGTCGAACTTCAACAACAACAAAATCATCATCATTCATAAGAATGCATCACTTCACTTCACAATACGTTAGAATACAACTTATCAATATTGACCAGGGTCTACAACAACAATGACAAATTCATCAAGTTACAACAACAACAACAATTCAACATATTGCAACAACAACAACAACAAACATCAACATGTTACAAAAACAACAACAAGTTCATCATGTTACAACAACTATAATTCATCATGTTACAACAAATCAAGTAACATCATAACACATGCACCATTTTATCCACGTCAAACCATCAAAATGACACATAATTAACTAATACATCTATGTCATTCCAATTCCATGCTTAATCACGACATACTTGTCTCACATATACACAAATTTCATATCTAATCAAGTGTGCATTTAAGATATCCAATACATAGTTCTAACAATTCTAAATTGATCATAATCATTATAGAATATAAGGAACATACAATTTCATGAATAATCCATATATATTTCACATTCATCACCAAGAACATCATTCACATCAAGCTCATCATCAAAGGCCATTGTAAGTCCGTGAGAAGGCAAGCGGAAAGGGTTAGCAATCAACCCCTGCAGCTTTCAGTCCCAGGTCGTCCTTATGCTCACTTTTTGCAAGTTCAGAGCTCTGGACAAGTCCCCAAGATCGTCGAGTCGAAGGCCCAAACGAGTAAAGTGAAGCGGGTCCATGCAATCGGACCCCCACATTTCTTAGCTCACGTTGACCGACGTTGACGCTCGGTGTACGCACGCACCGATTTGCCTCTGCTCCTCTTTGCCCCGGTAATACAATGTCGCGATTAAAGATTCACAATTCATCGGTCTAATGCTTGGTTGACTCAGGTGATACGCTCCCCTTGGCTATGGCAGGACCACTTTTCTACTACAAGGCCTGCGCCTGTAGATGTGTGTGCACGAGCCGAGCTCATTTGTTTGATATTCTTGTTTGTTTTTGTTTTTCTTTTCTGGTAGGTTGCTAGTTTAGCTTAGTCTTGCACTTTTTAAACAATTAGGTAGACATTAACATGACTATTAGGTAGATCCCATTTCTTTTTCCTTTTACAACTTTAAAACACCTAATAACTACTTGAACTCTTTCCCTTAAAAAACACCAACAATGCATTCAAAACATCTAACAAATATCGAAACTCATAAAAAGGGACTTTCCGACTAAAAGATACAAACCAAATCCTTTCTTTTTCTTTTGCCTCGTAGGCATCTAAGGGAATGTTATTTCCGCTCGATCGCATCGTAGGTCGTCCCTTATGCAAGAGTGTGAACGTTAACACCGCCCAATTAAAAAACACAAAACAAATAGATATATTTGAGCTGAACTACGGTAACTCTGATTCCTCTAAAAGGATATGTAGGCAGCGGGGTAGGGCCCGTGCGAGTACAATCCTTTCTTTTCCCTACATTTTGCATGCATTTTAGTTCAGATTAGGCGTAGATTTGTTACACACCTATAGATTAGACCATCAGCGTGGATCCCATCAAGTACGATTGGCGCGAGGGGTGCTAGCACCTTCCCCTCGCGTAACCGACTCCCTTACCCATTTCTCTGGTCGCAAGACCGTTCTTATTCGTTTTAGGTTTGCTGACGTTCCTTTCCTTTTAGGATAAATATGTTAGTGGCGACTCTGTTATTTTTTGCGGTAGCGACTGGTCTATCTGATAAAAAACACCGAATATTTAATAAGATTAGACTCAGATTCATGAAATTAAAATTACAAAAGAACGGGGAGAAGTGAATCGATTAAGAATGAAAAGAAAATTTGATGTTTCTAGAGAACTTCAAGCTTTCAAATAGCAGGCAAGAATGAAACAAAATCGCAAGCCTCACCTCGACTAATGCGGTCTTCCATGTTTCTAGATCTGAATTAGTAGAGGAAAGGAGTTCGGAGGGAGATAACTGCAAACAAAAGAGGAAAGGAGTTTGGAGGAGGAGAACAAACCACAGATTTGGCAGAGCAAGAGGAAAGGAGTTCAGAGGGAGAGAACTACAAACAAAAGAGGACAGGAGTTCAGGGAGAGAGAAGGCACAACTGTATTAAGAGGAGGGCAATGGAGAGAAAAATTGGATGTGGGAAAAGCATTGCAAAGCTGAAATCGTAGAATGAGGGAAAAGTATTGGGAAGAGGCAAAAGTGAAATATTCAATCTTACCAATGGTTATCTTACAGTTGGCATATGTACAAATAGTACACTTAAGACCTTTTACTTATGTATTGACCGAAATAGTCTTTATCTTTAGTATAGATTGTTAATGTATAATATGAATATAGTATGTTGATCAAAGGGTTTTATGGGTAGTTTGAAATTAAAAAGGTGATTGAATTAATAGATTACGAAATTAACTTTTTTATTGTGTAAAAAAAATTTTGATGAAAGGGCAAAATATATAATTTATCAATTGTTTAGTAATGGGTAGATAGTAGATAACGGTCCTTTTAAAACTAAAACGTCGTAGTAAGTATAAAAAAATTAAAAAAGGTTTTTCTAAAGAATGGTGAAATATTTTTTTACTTGAAAAAAGAATCACCCTTTATTAATAAAGCGTTGCGTTAGATTTAAAAAGGATAGTTTTTCTTAGTAAAAAAAAATAAACCTCCTTTGAAATTTAAGAAGACAACTGTCCTTTTACAACTAAAACGTTGTAGTAAGTATAAAAAAATAAGAACCTTTTTTTTTTTAATTAAAAGAATAATAATATATCTACAAAAACTTTTTTTTTTAAGATAAAACATTATTGAATGAAAAAAATATGTAACTATAATACACGTAGAGTTGAAGAAAAAATGTTTTATTGCATTATTGTTTAATTATAATTTAATCATCAAGACTTTGAGAGTCTAATGGCTGTTACGTTTAAATATAAAATCTTCCAATTCGTTAATAATGTAATTGAAAATTTTAAAGGAATTTAAAATTCAAAGTAATTTAAATGATTCAATTGAAATTCTTACATTTTTAAATTATTTTGTTTGGGTGAAGTATTAAGATAATTCATTGTCAGAATTTTGTGGTCATTTGTTATAAAATTAAAAATTTTTTGACCAAATAAAAAATTGAAAAGTAGTGACCAATGTGCAATTTTTAAAAATTTGAAGGACCAAATTATAAAATTTAAAAATTATTAAGGACCAATTTGTAATTTTTTGAAAATTTTTGAGGTCAAATTTGTAATTTTGGAAAATATGAGGACTAATTTGCAAAATTTGAAGAAATAATAGTGACAAATATATTATATGGAGTATGAGAGGAATTTCAAATTTTTTGATTTTTTGTGTCATTTTAAAATGATTAAATTTAACTTAGATAAAATACTCCATAAATTTCTATAATTTTAACAATTCTTTATTTTTGTATCCAAACAATAAATTTTGTGCAAATCATTTTAAATTCCCTCAAAACATTACATTATCTCATTAAAATATTTCATCCAAACACACTTGAGATTTTGATGTTGAACAACATTCTACTGTGACATTTACTATTGAAGACATTTTCAAAACACTTTTTGAGGATTATAATCCTATTCCATTTTATATTCTAACATTGCTTTTATATATATATATATATATATATATATATATATATATATATATATATATATATATATATATATATATATATAATATTATGACTTGACTATTTGTTACATCTCAATTATGTCTTGTCATATTAGTGGCTTTTTAGTTTATTCTTACCTATTACATATTCTTACATTACATTACGGTTATAATACCTTATTTATCTTAAGAATTAATTTATCCGTGCGCACGGACCTTCTACTCATTTTAATATAATATAAAATAGAGGTAATATATTATAAAAGTTTTAGTGAAGGTTGATGTAGAGAGTTATTATTAAAGTGAGGGAAATGCTAACCAGTATTCTTGAGGCACTCTTTAAGTGATTAAAATAGTAAGTTTTTATCAATATGCGTGTATTTAATGTATTTAAAATGTATTAGAAATTGAAATGTTAAATTTTATAAATAATATTTTCTTTATTTAGTATGCTTAAAGAGTGCCCTGAGGGCACTGGTTAGTAAGACCTTTGAAGTAAAAGTAATGAGTTATTTATTTTTGTAGGAGTTTTGGGAGAGTTAAAAAAAAGGAATATATTAGAATTACTTGAACCTTAAAGTCATCATTGTTGACTTGTTGATTAAACTAACTTCTAGCAAACCCGACACTAATTTGAATCCAGTTTTGGAATTTTGTTCTAAATTGTTGTTATGTGATTGGACATGCATATCAAATTTTTCATAAATAATTAATATGAAGTACAACTTTATATAAGTCTTAATTAGAAGTTACCAAAACTATAAGTTTAAAAATTAATTATCTAAACTTTTGTTATAATGTTGACTCTTTTAAATATTTTGACTTTAAGACCATTTGGTATAAGACAACAAATTAGAAAACATTTTAACCACAAAACAAGGTTCATTGCATTTGTCACAACAAATTAGTCTCATCATCTAAGAAATGGAAAGAAGAGTTGCAATTGTAGGAGCAGGAATCAGTGGCCTACTTGCCTGCAAGTATGTTCTACAAATCGGTTTTCGTCCGGTTGTTTTCGAAGCAGATGATGATATGGGAGGATTATGGAGGCATACAACTGAGACTACAAAACTTCAAAACCCCAAAGAAACTTTCCAGTTTTCAGATTTTCCATGGGATTCTTCTGTGAAAGAAGATTGTCCAAGTAGTCAACAATTGTTAGATTATCTTAACTCATATGCTCAACATTTTTCCATTGTTCCTTATATAAGATTCAATTCCAAAGTCATTGATATTGATTATGCTGGAGAGTCTGATGAAGAAATGAATTCATGGGAATTATGGAATAGTGATGGAACTCCTTTTGGATCTAAAGGAAGATGGCATATTACGGTGGAAGATACTAAGAATTTTTCAACAAAGGTATAGTAGCGCAGCTTGTTGTCTGTTTATCTTTTATTTCTGTAAAAACTTTATTATACACGACTGAAAATTTAGTTAGACCGAAATAATTGAATTGAATGATTGTGTGCATTTTATAAAAATCAGGTGCACAAAGCCGAGTTTGTTATACTTTGCATAGGTAAATATAGTGGTTTTCCAAACATTCCTGAGTTCCCTATCGGAAAAGGCCCCGAAATTTTTGAAGGAAAAGTTATGCATTCTATGGATTACTCTTCCTTGGACAATAAAACTGCTGCTGAATTGATTAAAAACAAGAGAGTCACAGTTATAGGATCAGAAAAATCAGCTCTAGATATAGCTTCTGAATGTGCAAATGCAAATGGTAAGAATATATTTATTCATAGTTATTATTTTTCTCTTCTATTCATATAATTTTTTCAATCTATTTCTCATATTTATATAGGAGTGACTTATCCTTGCACAATTATCCAAAGAACATCACATTGGTTTCTCCAAGATTTCAATATTGGAGGCATTAATCTTGGATTCTTATACTTCAACCGTTTCGCGGAGCTTTTAGTACACAAGCCTGGAGAATCATTCATACTTTCCCTTCTCGCAACTTTACTTTCACCATTGGTAATAATACTATCATCCTATGATCCTATTAAACATCGTTGTTTTAAATTGCGGTAATTTTGGTCATGTGAAAATGATTATATTCGTAATGTTCAGCGATGGGGAATTTCGAAATTTGTTGAAACATATCTAAGATGGAAGTTTCCACTGGAAAAGTATGGACTAGTACCTAATCATAGTTTTCTTCAAGATATTTCTTCATGTCAAACCGGAATACTTCCTGAGTTCTTTTTTGACAAACTGAAAGAAGGGTCCATTGTGATAAAGAAATCACAAAGTTTTAGCTTCTGCAAAGAAGGTTTGATTATTGATGGAGATGCTAAGCCTATAGAAACAGACTTAGTTATTTTTGCCACAGGATATAAAGGTGAACAGAAACTTAGAAGCATATTCAAATCTCCAACGTTTCAAAGTTACATCAATGGGTCAGGAAACTCAACAGTTTCTCTCTACAGGTCAGATAGAAATTTTGTTCAATTTTTCTTGTTATGCTATTAACAAAATTAAATTTGGTGGATATAAGGATGAGTTAATCTTAGAAACTAGTATTTTAGAATATCTCTTTAATTAAAATGAATCGTGTTAGAAACTGAAAAATATAATAATAAAAATTAAGTTAATGATTTATCTCTAAAAAAGTTTAATTTATAAAATAAAAAATTAAATTTTAACATGTTATAAATGAATAAAACATAAAAAGGAACTTAACATTAATTTTTTGAAAATAATTTTTTTACATTATATTATGTAAATTAATTTTTATTATAAATATTTTAAAAATATATAAAATCATTGCAATGACAATTTTTGTCATTTACATATGACATAGATGTTATCATTAATTTTTTGAAAATAATTTTTTTACATTATATTATGTAAATTAATTTTTATTATAAATATTTTATAAAAAAATAAAATCATTGCAATGACAATTTTTGTCATTTACATATGACATAGATGTTATCGATATTTAAGTTATTTATCTTATATATTAAAATTACATAGGATCTAGTTAGACATTTTCTTCAAGTTTCATTGATAGTGATAATGAACTCCAATAAGATAGCCATAAGTGCGGAATTTAATATTTTAGAATAGTGTCTAATCATGATATGCATCTTGATCGGAGTGTTCCTCTAAATATTTTGAGGATCAAATCAGTGATAATCGTAAGTGTGGTGTTTAATATTTGAAAATAGTGTGTACCTAATTCTCGTTTACAATCTCTTCTTTTATAATGGGGCTCTAAAGTTGTATGGCCCTAGAACCTTTTTTAGACACATTTAATTTAATTTAGTACAAATTTCATAACATCATGTAGATTATCATTTGTGGCTCTCTAGGGACTAATTAGCTCTAATCATGTGTAATACTAGGGAATATTCATATTAAGCTTATGAGGGAAGATGTAAGTTTTTTTTATCTAACGGTGCTTGAATGGCTGGTCACCTTAGATCTTGTACGATACTAGGGTGTGGCTAATAAGTTCTCGAAATATATATATATATATATATATATATATATATATATATATATATATATATATATATATATATATATATATATATATATATATATATATATATATATATATATATATTTCATAAGTAAGGATTATATATATAGGAGAACTAGGGGTTCTCAAACCCGAATACACTGGTCAACGGAAAAGCCTAACAAAAAGGAAAATTACAAACCAATTACCCTTACGAAAGGAACAACAAAGGGTCCTTACAAAAATCGTAAAAATTGTAATTGGTAACGGTAATATTCCCGCAAAAAGACCATCTCCACACCGTGAATTTAATGTTCCAAACAATGTTGTTGACGCTCCAACCATCATTTCGGAAACACACATCATTTCTAGCTAACCAAAGACACCAAGTAACCGCCAACCAAACCACACCCAATTTACATCTCTTAACTTTCTTGAGTTTAAAGAAGGAGTGTCACACCATAAAACTCGGTAAACACTCATCCTCCCCCCTATTTCCCATACTAACCCAAGAAGCTATATCATTCCATATCCTTTTAACCACCCTACAAACAAAAAAAGTATGCCTACACTCTTCTAAGTCAACACCACAAAAGGGACAAAAAAATTTATCTATAGGAAGGGAAATACCTCTATGCAACAACAAATCCTTTGTAGGAAGCCGATTGAGGAAAAGTCTCCATCCGAACGCTTTGATTTTGAAAGGCACCTCCAATTTCCACAAAAGACCAAAAGCTTCGTCGCTTTTGTTGGAAGGACCGAAAGGGGTGAATCTCTTCAACATATAAGAATAACAAGATGCCACCGAAAAGTCCGTCTCATCGTTGTAGAACCACTCCACCCCATCTCTCCCCTCACTCCTCCCTACCGCCCTGCCCACAAAATTGCTCAACTCCCCCACGTCAACCGAAAGACTATTCCCCGCCAAACGGAAATCACCCCATGCCCACCCTCCATCCCCCAACCGCCCATCGCCGCTACAGAAACGTGCTTCAACTTGGAAACCTCAAAGTGGTTCGGAAAGAGGACTTTCAAGGAGGTTCCTCCTAACCACTTAGCATGCCAAAAAGGGGTGTTGAAACCGTTATTGACGAAGAACCTACTACAATCAACAATCGGATCATCAAAAGAATTATAAGAAAGTTTTAAGAGATCTCTCCACCAAAAAGAGCCACGAGAAGGAGACACCCCCTTTTCCCCACTCATCATCATAAAAGACAAATCACCATAACGAGCTTTCAAAATACTATACCAAAGAGAATCGGTACCTTGAAGAATCTTCCATCTCCATTTGTTAAGAAGGGCCACATTAAACAAAGCTATATTTTTGACACCCAAACCCCCCTTCTCAAAAGGAAGATTGACATCCCTCCATTTAACCCAATGAATTTTCCTTTTGTTCTCCACTCCCCCCCATAAAAAATTGCTTTGAATGGAAGTAATCTTTTTAACCACTTTCGGAGGCATTTTGTAGAAAGACATAGTGAAAATAGATAAAGAACTAAGCACGGACTTTAGAAGAGTGATTTTACCTCCCAAATTAAGAAAACGATTGGTCCACCCCTCCAAACGATTCTTCAACTTCGCCACAACAGGATTCCAAGAGGATTCCTTCCTAGGATTAAAGCCAATAGGAATACCGAGAAAGAAAAAATTACTATCTTCCAATTTGCAAGAGAGGACATGAGACGCCGCTTCCAAGAAATGGGCATTGGAATTGATTCCAATGAGTTTGCTCTTTTGAAAATTAATTCCAAGGCCCGAAACAACTTCAAAAGCACGAAGAACCACCTTAATCGCCCAAATTTGCTTCCAACTACCTTCGCCTACAAGAAGGGTGTCTTCCGCAAATTGGAGAATATCAACCCCACACGATCTCTTAATCTCATACCTTTGAAAATCTCCAACTTCGATAGATCTTTTTACCAAGCCCGCTAATCCTTCGGCCACCAAAACAAAGAGAAAAGGAGAGAGAGGATCTCCTTGTCTCAAACCCCTAGAAACAGTAAACTCCTTGGTCGAACTACCATTAACAAGAATCGACATGTTACTATTAAACACCAATAACTCCATCCACTTCAACCACCTTTGACCAAAACCCATCCTTTTCATCATGTACCGTAAGAAGTTCCAACTAACTTTATCATATGCTTTCTCAAAATCAACTTTAAAAAGAATACATTTATTACCTTCTTTTCTAGCATAGTCGACCACCTCATTAGCCACCAAGACTCCATCAAGCAATTGCCTACCGGGAACAAACGCACTTTGAAAATTAGAAATGATCGATACCAACACCTTTTTAAGTCTCCCCGCCAAAAGCTTTGTAACAACTTTGTACATGCATCCAACCAAACAAATGGGTCGATAATCGGCCAAAGACACCGGATTAGGTTTCTTAGGAATCAAAGTCAAGAAAGAAGAGGTGATTGCCTTTGAAATAGCGTTTCCTTCAAAGAAATACTCGAAATACCGAACAAAATCTTCTTTAAGAAAGTGCCAACATTTCTTTATAAAAAGGAAAGAATAGCCATCCGGACCCGAACTCTTATCCCCACCACACTCCCACACCGCTTCCTTAATTTCGGCCTCTATAAAAGGCTTCTCAAGCTCCTCCAATTCCATACCGTTGATAGAATTAAAAAAGATACCATCCAAGACCGGCCGAGTCTCCTCGGTTTCTAAAAATTTATGCTCAAAGAAACTAAACACCGCTTCTTTAACATCTCCAACCGACTCCGCCACACCATCCGGGGTGAAAATGGGACCTAAGTGATTTATCCTTCTCCTTTGTTTCATCATCTTATGAAAAAATCCGCTATTAGAATCTCCCTCCTTAATCCATTTCACTCTAGATTTTTGAAGAAGCATATTCTCTTTTAGTCGTAAATTCCTCCAAAAATTAGCACTAGATTCCTTCCTAAAAGCAAGATTGGCGTCAAAAAAAGCATCGTTAAAAGAAGCTACCCTTTCATCGGCTATATTCAAGTCCCGGACTCCATCTTCCATATCCAACTCTATCTTCCCAAAGACCTCTTTGTTCCACCTTCTTAATTTATCTTTTAGTAAGCGAAGTTTTTCCTTGAGAATGAAGTCGCCTCTTCCTCCCACCTCAAAACTTTTCCATTCTTTCTCCATAAAAGGAAGAAAAGAATCAAGAGAGAACCACTCATTGTTGAATCTAAAGGGCTTTGGTCCCCAATCCAAATTATCTTTCATAATCCAAATCGGGCAATGATCCGAGATGTCTCTATCGCCAATTAATTGACCAACCACCCCCCAATTAGAGACGATACTACTAGAAACAAGAAAGCGATCAAGACGACTCATGGATTTTCCGTCACCACTAAACCAAGAAAACTTTTTATCTTTGCAAGGAACGTCCTCCAAAAGACTTTCATCATATATATATATATATATATATATATATATATATATATATATATATATATATATATATATATATATATATATATATATATATATATATATGAGGGATCAAATTACACTCGACTAGTTACACTATGAGTTACATTCGCTCATAATTTCACATCGGATAATTATTTTTTAAAATCAACGGTTAGATTGAAACATATTATCATATAGATTATACATATAAAATTTGAGATTAATCTTTAATGATTTACTATGTCATCATGACACACAAAGATTTACGTCAAAATGGACTTTCATGTAACGTTAATTTTGATGTAATTCGATGACATAGTAAATTATTATAGATTAACCTGAAACTTTATACATACGATCTATATGATGATATGTTTCAATCCAACGGTTGATTTTAAAAAATAATTATCTGATGTGAAGTTATGAGTGAGTGTAACTCATGGTGTAACTATTCGATTGTAATTTGATCTCTCCTCATATATATATATATATGAGGAGGGATCAAATTACACCCGAAGAGTTACACCACGAGTTACACTCGTTCAATAACTACATCTCGAATTAATATTTTATAAATTCAACCGTTAGATTGAAACATAATATCATATAGATCATACCTATAAAGTTTGAGCTTAATCTATAATGATTTACTATATCATCAAGATATCCAAAGATTAACGTCAAAATGAGCTTTCATATAACGTTAATTTTAATGTAATTCAATGACATAGTAAATCATTATAGATTAAGCTCAAACTTTATAGGTATGATCTATATGATATTATGTTTCAATCCAACGGTTGAATTTATAAAATATTAATTAGAGATGTAGTTATTGAACAAGTGTAACTCGTGGTGTAACTCTTCGAGTGTAATTTGATCCCTCCTCTCTCTATATATATATATATATATATATATATATATATATATATATATATATATATATCATTATTTGATACAACTGTCCTCAACTGATATGGGAAATTTTTTTTCTCATATTCCACGATCCTAGATGAATATGCGGATAACAAGGTGTAAAAACACCATATTATTGGTATTATGATGTCAAAAAGGTTAGACCCATGCTAGAATGGTAGTCCCTTAAGTCATAGTTGGTGAAGTCGAGTTGTTGTTTGCCTTAATGTTATTCATGTTGAGTTGTCTATTTGGGATAGAGAGTGTAAATATGATCTTTGATATAGTCTAGAGGGGTGATTTAAAGGAGGAACACTAAATGTTCTGTCGGGGTCAACAACTTGACATGATTCGTAAACATATTAGTTATCTCAATGAAAGTGGTTACCCTTCTCAATGGTGTATTATACATTTATATCATTGCGGCCCCCTGTACCCTTGCTAGGGGTCATTTAGACATTTATATACTTTGATTATTAGGCTGGTTAAGGATGTTTCCTAACTAGTGACTATAGGTGTTGTCTATTGGGAAATCCATTTTTCCTTTTTCAAAGGGTTTGTAGGCCCGACATCCTTAACTCATCACAGGGTCTAGATATAGTGTTGACCTTTCAGGTTATGTGAACTTAATTTTTCAATGATGGAATATGTGAAACTTACCCTCAATCTTTAGCATTCTCCCTTTCGACGTGATGTAGTTGTTAGCCATAGGTTTGCTAGTCATATGGTAAGACGTGCATTAATAATTTTTGTGGAATTTGAGTTATGGGGAATGAAACTTTTGGTATTGTGCATGTAACTTGTCTCCTGAGATTTTGGGTTTAGTTCATCTTAATCACTCGATATATATCAATAGGAGCTCATCTAGGGTGGCAAATGGGATGGCCACCCCGTTTAGGCTCGCCCAGCAAAACCCTGAAAAAAATGGGGTGGGGCGGTGAGAGTGTGGGCCCGAAACCTTGTCGTGCCCCTCAAAAATATGAGTTCGGGAGAGGGCGGACCCGAAGGCATTGCACCTTTTAAGTCTAAAAATTGCAAATTTACATGTTAATGCTCATACCCACAGAAGCCTGTAAAAAACAAGACGAACATATTAGAGGGTGCAGACCTAAAACCTTGCCCCGCCCCGTAAAATAGTGTGGATAAAATGGGCATTCCCGATAGACCAGCCCTGTTTTGCCACCCCTATGCTCATCTACCTTTTTTTCATTTTCATTTAGTTCCATCTCTCGATATTTCTTGTTTTTTGTGTTCCTTCTTGTAAGGCTGCCTTCTTTTCTTATTTAGAATTTTTGTTATTACTTTATTCTTTCCTATTCCTAACTTTTCCTCTCATGATAAGGTGTTATTTTCTCTATTTCTTTAAGTTCCATCTCAAACTACTTTGTTATCTTTTATCCAACTAGTAGGTTTTTAAGTTCAATTTGCATAATATTTTCCATTTAGGGATTTATGAACATTTTTGTGTGCGTGCACGTGCACGCACACATATGGTGCTTCTTTTTCCAAGAGTGGAGGCACCGTTTCTAGGGTGGAGGTAAAACCTTCACAAGTGGAAACACCATGAGTGTATACCCCTTTCATATGAGATGCAATGTTTTAAGTGAAGTGATTATGGATGATATTTTTTGGAACCATCTCTCTGAATGATTCTCTACGTCAAAAATAGGGGGAATATTGTAATCTTCGATCCTTTCATGTGAGGTGAAATGGTAAATAGATGATCTTCTTTCTTCAGATTCATTTATTCATTTTGCTTGGATAGGTTAGGCATAGACAAGGTCTTTCACTATCATATGGATGGACCAATAATGGAACCTTCAATGGAACTTTAACGTTCTAACATAGATTAGATCATCATGGAACATTGTTTATATACTCTAAGCCACCTGGAAGTGATTGCACGTACTAGTGTGTAGTGATTGTATCTTTGTTATCCTGAGGATCATAAGGTGCATTTCTCTTTCTCCATCTCAATTGCATTTGCACGTATGGACTCATATTCAAGATTTCCAATGCATGTGTAGCTACCTTGACAACTCGCCCCATGTCTCTATTTTCGTGACCCTTTTCCACCCATCTTGGTAGTTAGAATGATTTTTCTAAGTTTTAGTCTTGTTCGAACAACCTTTACAAATGTTTGAGCTTTTTTTTTAATAGAAAAATGTTAATTCTACACCAATATCCTATACTTACAATCAATATAGTGAATAGTAAAATATTATAATAATAATTTCTTTTTTTTAGATTAAGGGAATACAGATACAAAATTATGTGATTAAACAACTTCATAACTTTATTAACTGATATTTTAAATTTCATTAATTAACTTCATAACTACTAAAAATCTAGGCGTTTATTAACCAACTTTATAACTTCATTAACCAACATTTTACATTGTATTAACCAACTCTGTTTTACTGCTAAAAATTATTTTTAATATCTGAGCGTTTATTAACCAACTTCATCACTTTGTTAACTAACTTTTTACATTTCATTAATCAAGTTTGTGTTACTACTAGATTATTTTTAATATCTGGACATTTATTAACCAACTTAATCACTTCATTAATCAACTTTGTTTTAACATTAAAAGTCACTGTTCAAGTATTGTTTTATAGACAGTATTCATGGTCACTGTTCAAGCACTGTACATGTTATTGTTCACGGTACTGTTCATAAATATATCCTTTTAATTTAAAAAATATCATTCACCATATAAATATGATAAATACGATGAGTAGGTTTTTGGCGTAAGTACTAGTGTATAATTGTGACGTGGGAATAACATCCCTTTAAATTGAATAGATACACCTGTTGTACAAATATTATTTTATGAAATCCAAAACTAACATTTACTTTACCATTTCAGGCAAATAATCCATCCTCGAATTCCAGAACTAGCAATAATAGGATACGCAGAAAGCTTATCAAATATATTTTCTAATGAAATGAGATGCCAATGGCTAGCACATTTTTTGGATGGAAACATTGAGCTGCCTAGTATTAGAGAGATGGAAAAGGATGTCAAAATCTGGAAAGATAACATGAAGCAACATACTAAAAGCTTGAATTTGAGATCATGTATTGTTGCTTGTGGCATATGGTACAATGATCAATTATGTAGAGACATGAAATGCAATCCCAGGAGAAAGAACAATATTTTTGCAGAGCTATTTGAACCATATGGACCATCTGATTATAATGGTCTTGTTCGAAAATGAATATTTATTTAAAATAATGTATTTTAGACACTATAGTATCTGTTAGTTTTATTGAGTATCCATACTCAAATGTGTGAGAATGTTGGTCCAATTATAACTATGTGTATTTATCTTTCAATTTATTTTCATATTTAAAATTTCCATATAAAAATAAGTTTTTACACATTAATTAAAATCATATTTACAAATTATTTTATAGTTCAATACACAATATAAAAAAAATGATATTAATTATTTTTAAATATGTATTGTGTGCAAGAGTAAATTAAATCCTCGTTAAATAATTAAACCATTTTTAATTTTGTCAATCTTTTGACGTGTTACCCACTCTCGAATATGAATATAAATTAAATGACTTTTCACAGTTTACCATGATATCATCGAAATATAACACATAATGCATTTTTACTCATTCATTAAAATTTTAGGTTAAATATGTTTCCAGATTCTACTATTATACCATAATTCTATTTTAATCTCTCTTAAAAAAATTTGAATAATGGTTCTCTAAATGTTTTTCGTCCATATATTTGATCTCTCTCATTAATTTCCACTAACTAAGACACACATGGAAGGTCACGTGACATAATTTTTACAATTTGGCAGAGAAAAATACATGGATAAGATGGATTTTGAGGGAATAAAAATAATTTATAATTAAGTAATAAAAGGTTATTTAAAACTGTCAAAAGCTCTCCACCACTTGAAACCTCTACCCTTTTCAGTTAATAACTCATTTTGGTTCTGAACACCATATGTAGTGCTCAAACCTTCTATCTCTTATTTTATCTATACTTCATTAATGTCCCGTTTGTAGTCTTTGTTCGAATTGTTGCATCACCAAATTAAAGGTTTGTTGTTTGTAGATGAGTACGAAGAAAAGGAAAAATTGTTGCTTTGATGATGCAATGGTCCTGTCGCGACGTGAAAAATATCCAAGTGTAAGGAACGCTCGAAATACGACAGAGTTTCCACCAAACATTATTTATTTCAAAAAGAAAAGGGAAAATATCGATAAAATCCACGAAAGAAAAGAAAAATGGTCGTTGCCACTAGATCGAGTTCGAGAGTCGATTATGTAAGGGGAAGGTGTAACGCCCGGAAAATAAGTATATGCTTGATTTGGACGTTTGTGACGTTTATTGGAATTTTACCATTTTTGGAGTCGTTTCAGTCGGTATTAGTTCGGGATGGCGGACTAATATTTAATTGAAGGTTTTCATATTTTTGGTACTAGAAATATTAGTAAGGTAATATTCTGCGTTTTGGGGTTTTTCTGAGCAATTGAGTTTAGACCGTAAAGTAGATATTTGGTTGAGATATTTTGGAGAAGTAGGGGGAGATAGAAAAGAATATAAGAAAAGAAAAGAAGAAAGAAAAACAGAAAAAGAAGAGAAAGAAAGAGAAGAGAGGAAGAAGAAGAGCAAAGGGGAAAAACAAGAGAAAATGGAGGATTCTCAACCGAATCGATTGCCGATCGTCACAATAGCAAGGTAAGGGGGTGAATCTAATTTATCTTGGATGTATGATTCTTATAGTTTTGTTTTTGTTCTTGTTCTTGTTCTTGTTCTTCTTGTTCCAATCTCCACAATTTTCTTGTGTGGTCTTTGTTTGATCTAAGTTTGTTTGAGAATGATTGTATGATGATTAAATGATATCCTTATTGTGTTATGGTGATTGATCATGTTTGTTTTTCATTTCTATGGCTTGATTGAGTTTGGATAAAATGTTAGGTTTTGAGATAGATTGATGAATCAACCATGAAAAGTTTGATGTTAGGTTGTTTCTATGGTTTGTATGTGTTGTATTGGTGTTATAATGATGTTTTGGAGTGGTTTTGGTGAGTATGAGGGGCTGGGAACCGTTCTGGTTCGTTCTGGTTTTTTCTGGGTTTACGCAGGTCCGCTGAGCGGAGGTGGGTCCGCTGAGCGGAGGTTCTGTTGCAGAAAATTCTCTGTGAGGGTCCGCTGAGCGGAGCTGAAGCGGACAACAGCTTTTTCTGTTTTTCCAAAACTTTGAAACTTCGTAACTCTTGAACCGTAACTCCGATTTTGTCGCCGTTCGAAGCGTTGGAAAGCTAACGCAATGAACTATATTATTATCTAATTAAATGATTCATAGGATGTAGTATCCCATTATTTTTATTAGGATTTAGTGATAGAACTATGTAGGGTTAACTTATGAAGTATGTTCAATTATCCAAACTTTGAAACCTTGTAACTTTTGATCCGTAGCTCCGTTTCATATGTCGTTCGAAGTGTTAGGAAGCTAGTTGGATGTTCTATATGATAGTATAGGTTTGGTTAGCTTGTTATTAGTTAGTTATGAGGTGTTGTTGATGAAATCACATAATTGTTTATATGCGCGATATGATTGGTAAATAATCATAGTGCTTGGTTGCAATTGTTGATGATGTAGGATGTAGTAGTGGTTGGTTGATTTTCATAAATGGTTTTGTGAACTAGTGCATGATAAATCATGATGATGTGTTGTGTGAATGTTATCGTATTGGTACGAGGAATGTGATTAGTTGTCGATAACCTGAGATCATGTTCATATGTGTTATGTATTAATGAATGTTCATTCTTGATATGTGACGATGTTTGGTTGTTTGTTATTAACATGATGTGTGGCCTTATGGCAAGTAATTGTTGTTATGAGAACGATGTATTATCATTGTTGAATTGTTGTTATTACAACTTGTTGATGATGTATTGATGGAGTTGTGGGCCAATGGCCAATATTAATTTGATGTGATGCAACTATGCGATCATTTATGCCGATGTGGCTAGTATGTTTTGACGGTGAATGTGTGTTGTATGCTTATTAATGCCTGTGTGGTAATTATGGTGTGATGTAATTGATAACGATGTTATTAATTGGTGATGTATCCTTTTGGATAGAATATAAACGGTGTAACGTGAGTATGTGACCGTGTTATATTGTTGATGATGTTGTTGTCGTGTAATAGAGTCATGTATTTGCACAACATAACATTTCAATATGTTAATGGCGGAATGCTATTAACAGGTGGCCTGAATTGGCAATTATTACCAGTGGGGGCTTAATGCTCGGTAAAAAGGTGTATTTGCCCGAGTGGCAAGAGGTCATCAGTGGGGGCTAAATGCTCGATGACGGTTAGTCGTAGCTCACTGCTCGACAAAGGTGTATTTTCCATAGGGAAAGAAGTCCCAGCATAATGCTCGGCAAAGGTGTATTTGTCATAATGACAAGGAGGAGTTTTACTCCGGATTTGGTACCACATGCATATGCATAGTTGAGTCTCATTCATCATTGTCTGTCTTTATAATTTATGTTATCATTCATGTGTCACATTACTTAAATATTGATTGTGTTTGACTTAGTGGATTACTTTGTTGTGTGATTATTGATGATACTTGTTGGCATTACTATAATTTTCATGCTTTCATTATGAATTATATTCTCACCCTTCTGCTGATTTGATGCTTGAGTGTGTCATACCCCAATTTTTGACCTAATATACCACCTCATATAATTTGCATATGCATCATTTGCATCTCTAACAAATTGCATAGCTTGTGTTTGTTACTTGTGCTCAGCAGGGTTTAATCAAGAGATCACTCATCAGTGCAAGAAACAATCAATTAGGGTTTTGTTCCCCCTTCATCTCAAATGAATCATCTTCATCAACAATCAACATTTGGTCCTCAGAGATTCACTTCAACAAGCTCAACAGCTTTGAATCGACCAAACTAGGGTTTTGACTGAAGACAGCATACTCTTGACTTTTGCTCAGGATTTGACCTAATGACTTGGGACATGACCTCAAGACCCCAAGTGCATCATTTTGTCCTAATCCATTGGCTCAAGACATCCCCTACACAAAGATTGATCAGACAAATCCTCAGATCAGGGTTTTGAACTATCAGGGACTGAAATCAGGGATCACATTTGGGAAACCCTAAAAATCCCCAGGAAGTCAATCAAAGGTTTCAATCATCTTCAAATAATCCCTATGACAATATCCAATGAAGATTGTGTCTCAATTCAAGATCCACAGTCATCAATTTCATCAGGTCGACAATTAGGGTTTTTGACCTAATTCACTGAACAACTGACTTTTTGATCAGGACATGGTGCCACAACTCAAAACATGGCTCAATATCCTCTAATGCTTCAATGTGATCCATTTATACCATTCATTTGGTGAGGATAGCCTATTTCATTTGAAATCTCCAGAAGCGCGATTCGTTTGAAAAAGTCAACTGTACAAGAACACCTTTGACTTTTGGGAATTTTGGTCAACCATGACTTTTGAAGTTTTGAATTATCAATATATGATATATAAAGTCATTTGATCAAGGAAAATCAAGAAAATCAATCAAGAATCAAAAAGTCAAAAGTTTGACTTTCATACTTAGAAAATTTTTCTAAGTGTTTTTCATGGTTTTTTCCAAACTTTGGAGGGGAATAACTCAAAATTTCACCTACAAACTGAAAAAAACTTCCAACATGAAAGTTGTAGATTTTGATCCAATAAACAACTTTGTCACATATAATTTGTTTCCATAAGATCAACCATTTAAGAGATGTGGAGCTTCAAAGTTGGTATCTTATGAAAATTTTACTTAAAACTTCATTTTCTTCAAAGTTCGTGGAACTTTTTCACCCATTTCCTTAAGAGACTTGAGGAAACTTTCAACTAGGCTTTTGAAGTATGTAACATGAGCTTTCCAAAATGTCCAAGAGCATGAAAAAATATGGAGTATAGCCATAGTTTTGAATTTTGACATTAGTGAACTTTTCACTTGAAATTTCATGCCATTTTCACTAAGTTATGAACCAATTTGCCAAATGATCCAAATAATGATGCATAGATGCAATAATTGGTAGATATTTTCTGATTTGAGATCAGAATGGAAGAGGATAAGAAGCTTGAGAAATAACCATGGTTAAGTCACTTTTAACCATTTGCATTTAATGTGAAAGATTCCATTTTATCTCTTAAGCCAAATCATCATTCTTGATCAACTTGCAAGAGCTTTGTATTCAGAAACTTTGGCCTATAAATAGAGGTTCAAATCATCTTCAAACTCACACCAAAACCTCATAATCATAGGTTTTCTCTCTTCTTTCTTAAGTTACAAGTTTCATGAGTTTCAAAGAGGGAGAATTGCAATTTCCATTTCTTGCAATTTCTGAGCAAAGTGAGGGTTCTAACATCCCATAAACATCAAATGTGATGTGTTTGATCCATCCACACACCCAAAAACACCTTAAAACTCAGAATCATCATCTCACCTCCAAATATGCATAACATTAGCCTTATCATGCCAAAATGAAATCCAGGCCAATTCTGTCCAAGTTAATCATCCAAACACATTCCATATACCATATGTGAACTGTTCCAACCATCATACATGATCTGAAACACCAAAATCACTAAGCTTGATTCTCACTTGAACCATACTGCAGTTCGGGTACCACAAGG
This sequence comes from Vicia villosa, assembly GCF_029867415.1. NCBI lineage: Eukaryota > Viridiplantae > Streptophyta > Magnoliopsida > Fabales > Fabaceae > Vicia > Vicia villosa. The sequence continues at coordinate 41,149,692 of NC_081183.1, read as the reverse complement.
TGATCAAGAGGTTTTCAATTCACTCCAAGCATCCAGACATGTTCTATAAGGTCCATTGAAGCTGTCCAGATTGAGCAACAACATCTGTAACACCTCCAGGCTCAAATTCGATTTCCAGCTTTGTCGTTTTTGAAGGTAAGCCTCATGAACTTCAAACTCATACTTGCACGCATCATAAATGAAATGTGAGCATACCATCTTGTTTCTGCACCTATGAGGATCATTAACCCTCAATCAATTGCATCTTAACTTGCACATACACGATTTTAGAATGAATCATAGAATTAGGGTTCTTCGTGTTCATCAGAGAATTGACCCCCTTAGAGTGAAAATAAATGGAATTAAATACCACCATCGTGATCCTTGTGAAAAAACGAGTGAATTAGACCCTTCACTTGATCAATTTGATTCAGTTTCCAGAATTTTCAAATTCAAATGGGATTCATGTTCTTGGCGCCATATTTTTTAAACTGAATTTGGTAACTTGACTCAAAATATAACCTAATCCTTGCCTTTGATAATCAGACCACGCGCGTGGTCCAGTTGGTTATGTTTTTGAGTGGTGAGCGTGAGGTCGTGGGTTCAAACCCTTGTGGAGACAAAACCATTTTTTTAGTACCTATTTTCTTTCATTTTCTTCACAACTTTAATTAATTATTTAACTAACCAAATTAATTCATTTTTCATTCATTTTTTACACACCTCTTATTTAATATACATATTTTATGAACATCAAAGAAAATCACAAAAAAAAGATTTATTTAATATGCTTTTAATTAGGTTTAAAATGATACATTTTTAAATGTTTTTAAATACTTTAAATATTGTTTTTCATTTAATTTTCAAACCTAATCACTTATAAATATTTTGTGATCAAACCCTAATCATTTAGGTGTTAATTAAGCATAATCTTTTTGTTTATCTTGATTAATTTGATTTCTTTCAATTTCAAATCGTTTTAAAACAAGCGATCGCAATTCTTTTCAAAAACGATAAACCATCTCTTTTTGATTTCAAAAGAAACTATTGATTAAATCTTTTTATTTGATCAATTGATTTTCAAAGCGATGTGGGGCCTCTCGAATATTAGAGAGTATAAGACCCACTCCTTTTTTCCTTTTATACAATTTTTTCTTTTTGAACAGAAAACTCTTTCAAAACAATACTTTTCAAACTGTTTTCAAAACAACAAACGACGCGTCTGCAAATAAACAATCAACCATGTTTTGTAAATAAACACGGGCCTCCACGTAGGTATAAGTCCCAAGCCCCTTTTGTACATACCCATTCCAGTACATGAAATTAGGTATTTCATTGTACGCCTTTTGTACATATCTCAATCAATGTGTTTTTTAAAACTTTGAATAACAAACCAAAAATGAAGGTTTCTTTAAATCTTCCCAAAAATACCATGGGCCTCCATGTAGGTATAAGCCCCAAGCCCCTTTGTGAATACCTGTTTACATAGCTTTTGAATAAATTCAAGTGGACCTCTCCCCGAGTGTGAGTCCCGAGCCCTGTGTATACAAATGGATCATGCTTACAGGTATATTTCCTTCATAAACTCCATTATATACACACACTTTGTCATATATATAATTGTTCATATCTGTTCATGTACTTGTTCATATTTGTTCGTACTTGTTCATACTTGTGATTGTGTTATATGCTTATTCAACTTAGTACAACACAAGGTTCCCCATAGCCTCCTATTGGGCTTCGTGCAAAGAATCTCCCTAGTTTAGGTTAGGACATAGAGTATGGTTTCCCGGTGAAATCGCTCTAAGAGCTCAAACCAACTATACCATGCCTCCCCTTGGGCTTTGTACAAACGAGTGACCCTCCCATAGCCTCCTCTTGGGCTTACAATGCAAGGACCCTGGATTGTCCCTCCCATAGCCTCCTCTTGGGCTTACAATGCAAGGACCCTCGGATAGCCTCCTCTTGGGCTTCGTACAAGGACCCACGGGCTTCTTATAAGCATCCCCAATATCCAAATCAGATACCCTAGGAGATTAGACATTTTTCATCTCTATGCTAGGAGTATCTCTTATATATCATCACAAACAATCAATCAATCAAACTTTTTTGCCACAAGTCTGGCTAATCAATCAATCTTCTTTTGCCACAAGGCTGGCTAATCAATCAAACCGTTTTGCCACCGTACTGGCTGATTAATCAAAGTTTTTGTCACAAGGCTGACTTCATTGAAACTTTTGCCACAAGGCTGGCTGATTAATCAAAACTTTTTGTCACAAAGCTGACTTCATTGAAAGTTTTTGCCACAAGGATGGTTAAACAAACAAAAATCAAACAGATGTATGTGATGATATAGATTAGATACATCTAGCATTTAGACGACATTTGTCTCTTTTCCTTTGCTTCCACTAGCATAAGTGGGAACTACGATTGCTCTGACTTTCTCAACATCCCTTTGAGAATACGTAGGCACAAGGTCGATCCTTGGCGAGCAAAACAAAACAAAAAAAACCATTCAAACCTTAGCACCCGTAGACCCCGAGCTACAGATGCTCTGATTCCCTCTAGGGGATATGTATGCAGAGGATCGCGATGATCTTTGCGAGCATAATCAAACAAACACCTTAGGTCCCACCTCTTTCTCACAAGAACCTCCACCACAACAAGAATGGAATAAACAAAACAAAGAAACCTATAGAGTACTATAGATACGTTGGGTGCTAATACCTTCCCTTCGTATAACCAACCCTCTTACCCAGAATCTCTCCCCCACTTTTTAGGTTATTGCAGCTTTTTTCCTTTTCCTCTTTTGGAAACAATAAAAAGTTTGGTCCGTACAAAAGAAAAATCATTTTTTTGAGCACTCGAGCCCAAAGAAGGCATCAGGTGTCTCATTTAGAAAAAGACAACGATTTTTCGCCCGCGACAGAAAAATGGCGACTTCACTGGGGACATAAACTTTTTGTTGTTTCCAAAGAAAGGGTTATTTCTATTTGTTTTGTTTTTATTTTATTCTTGTTACATGTGTGGTTCCTTGGTCCTGTTACTTGTGTGATTCTGTTACAAGTGATACATTATGGACAAATCCTAACCCGGATTAAGTACACATAAGAATTAGGTGGAGGGTATAGTCATGTATGGCATACAAGGAGTTCAGTCCTTAAAAAGTCAGCATGAGAATCCTTCCGCTCAGTGGAGGTTCCTTGTTGGTAGTATATGTTTAGCAAGTTCAGTTGCGAAGACATTATTGCTTTCATTGAACTGTAGAAGCTGAGTTGGCTGTAGAACCCCAACCCATCCTGGCCTTATTAGGTTGTGGTGCAGAAACTATTCAGGTGTAGACTTGGATTAGTTGTCATGCGGAGAACCACACTCAGACGAGTTTTTCTTGAGAATATTACTAGCTCACAAGTTCAGTTGTGCAAGCCGGTAATATCCGAAAGAAAAATGTGGACTCTGACGTATCAGTAGAACATGTTTTGCAGGTGATAAACCCTAGTACTATCCCATGTTTGGTTCTCTGACCTCATGCTCGTGACGCTGGACCGTTGAACTTGTGTGTACCATGTTTGTGTTACCATGTTTGTAGTACCATGTTTGCGTTACCATGTTTGAACTACCATGTTTGCTTTACCATGTTTGAATATGTGGCATCCATGCATCCATGCATTCATACATTCATTAAAAAACCCATCTTTTTCCATAAAAACATGATTTTTCCAAAAAAAAATTTAGAAATTTTCCTTGCAAACATTATAGGATTAAGTTATGGAGTGGGTAAAAAGGCATACCAAGAAGTACGGTTTCAAAGCTCCTAATGTAGAAAGACTGAAAGAGTTAGCATCTTTTGTACAAGATCCTTCCGATTTTAGGAAAAGCCATGGAAAGCTTTTGCCTATCTTGAACACTCATGTTGATGAAGGACTTCTCAAATCTCTGGTTCAGTTCTATGATCCCGTCTACCGGTGTTTCACCTTTCCAGACTATCAGTTGGTACCAACCTTGGAAGAATATGCCAATCTTTTGGGTATTCCTGTGTCTGACAAAATACCTTTCAATGGTTTGGAAGCCATTCCTAAGTCACCAGTCATTGCAGCAAGTATCCACTTGAAGAAATCTGAAATAGAAAGTAATTGGACTACCAAAGGAAACCTTCCGGGTTTGACTTCGCAGTTTCTAATAAAGAAAGCCTTTGATTTCATTGACACTGGTAGCATGATAGCTTTTGAAGCTGTATTAGCCTTGCTCATCTATGGGTTGGTTCTGTTTCCCAACATCAACGACTTTGTTGATATCAACGCCATAAAGATCTTTCTGAATGGAAATCCTGTTCCGACTTTGCTTGGTGACATGTATTTCTCTATTCATCACAAAAATCGCCAAGGTGGTGGAATCATTGTATGTTGTGCACCTCTTTTGTACAAATGGATTGTTTCACACTTACCTAAGTCTCCTATTTTCACGGAAAACCGAGAAGGTTTGCATTGGCCTCGAAGACTTATGTCCCTTACTAATAATGATATCCATTGGTATGCTCTGGCTCGCTGCGGCACAGAAATCATTGATAGTTGTGGAGAATTCGCCAACGTACCCCTCATTGGTACACAAGGAGGAATTAACTACAATCCGGTCCTAGCCCGACGACAACTCGGGTATGCAAATTCAGTTAAACCTGTTGGTCTCGCAGTGGAAAGTTACTTCTACCAAGAAGGAGAGGATCCTCAAGGGTTGAAAACAAGAATGGTGAGAGCTTGGTACGACGTCCGATGGAAAGGAAAAGGTGAGATAAGGAACTGCATTGCTACGAACGCCTACACCAGCTGGGTGAAGAAAAGAGCAAAGGAGTTTCGAATGCCTTATGATTATGAAAAACCCATGTTCCCTGTAGTGTCTCAACTACCCAATGTTCCCATTAACACTGTGGAAGAGTACCAGGAGATTTTAGCCAAGATGAGGTTAGAAAAGGACTCTTGGGAAGAAAAGTTTCGTAAAACTGATGAGGAAAATAGAAAGTTGAAGAAAAGAGTGAAAGATCACGAAGAAACTCTCTATTATCAAGATGGATGGCTCATGAGCAAAGATGAGAAGATCCGTCGGAAAGACGCCGCAATCAGAAGATACATCAAAGAAAGCAAGAAAAATCCTGAAGCCTCGACAAGCAACGCTCCAATGCCTGGCGACTGGAAGAATGTGGTTGACAAGCTGAGGGCTGAAAAGGCCGAGTTGAAAGCTTACTATGGGAAAGAAATCATGAAGCTCAAGTTGCACAATGCATTTGGTTCTTCGTCTGATGAAGATGTTTAGGATTTGTTTAGATTTTCATGTATCATTTGATTCTGTAAGGAGCTACGCTCCAATGTTGTAACATTTCCCATTATTTCAATAAAAGAATTGTTTGTGTTCAAATGTTTGCAAGGAAATAATCTTTAAAATGTTTGGAAAAATCATAAATTTCTTTTTGCATACATCATTCTGCATATCGAGTCTGTTGTATAGAGTCTCATCTTTTGGATCTTTCTCCAATAGATCGTCAAGCTGTCGCGTCTCAAAGTTTCTCGACCGCGTTCGCAATCAGATCACAGATAGAATACTCGTTCAAGCAGAAGAAGAGTAATGGAACACTCTGAACAAGAGAATATTGAGCTTCGTGGTACAGTGACCACCCTTCAGGAAAAGTTGGAAAGTCTCACTACTCTGGTTGACTCCTTGATGGCCGCACAGAATCAGCCGCCGCCACCCAACAGTCAAGCAACGGTAACATCTGAAGTCACTACTCCAGTTTCTACAGTTGCATTCAACATTCCATCTTTCTCTATGCCAGAAGGTTGGGGCCCGCCTTTCAGCTTTGGTACAGGTTTCCGCCATAATTTCTCTGGGGTTCAAACAGCTACAACTGAAGCGCCTGCTGCACAAGGTTCAGCATTTATTCCACATTCAGGGGTAACTTTTTCCCAAATCACTATGGCACTTTCTCAACCCACTATGACAGTTCCGACCCCTACGGTTCACACTGTTCCTTATGATGGCAATGAGATTTATCATGATCAAGGTGATAGCACAAATCAGCGTAATCTTGTGGAAGATCTCCAAGAACAGTTCAACAAGATTCAACTGGAAGTCAAAGCTATTCGTGGCAAAGATTTGTTTGGAAAGAATGCCCAGGAGCTATGTTTGGTTCCCAGTGTACAAATACCTGCTAAATTCAAGGTCCCAGACTTTGAGAAGTACAAAGGTAGTTCTTGTCCACAAAGTCATCTCGTGATGTATGCCAGAAAGATGTCTACTTATGCAGATAATCATCAGTTGCTTATCCATTACTTTCAAGACAGTTTGACTGGTGCCGCACTGAAGTGGTACACAAGCTTGGATAGCACTAATATTCGAACATTCAATGACCTAGGCGAGGCCTTTGTCCGACAATACAAGTATAACTCGGATATGGCTCCAGACAGAGATCAGCTTCGGTCCATGGCTCAGAAAGATCATGAAGCTTTCAAAGAGTATGCCCAACGATGGAGAGAAACTGCTGCTCAGATTAATCCACCATTAAAAGAGAAAGAGATGACAAAGATCTTCTTGAATACTCTCAATCCGTTTTATTATGAACGCATGATTGCTAGTGCTCCAAGTGATTTCACCGAAATGGTAAACATGGGGATGCGTCTAGAAGAAGGGGTCCGAACCGGACGTCTAACTAAAGAAGGTGGATCTTCAAGCGGAACCAAAAAGTTCGGAAGTGGTTTCCCAAAGAAGAAAGAACAAAGTGTTGACATGGTATCCCAAGGGAGGCCAAGAGGAAATGTCAGTCGTCAACAACAGGTTTCAGCTATTGCGCCAGTCGTTAACACAGCGCCAAATCCGGGATTTACCCTGCAGTTTCAACAACAACAGCCTCGACAACAGGCTCAACAACTTAACAACAATCAGAATCATGTGCAAAGAGCTCCACAGTTTGATCCGATTCCAATGACCTATACAGAATTGTACCCTGCTTTGATTGAAAAAGGTCTCGTTCAAACCAGAGCACCACCACCAGTACCTGAGAGACTCCCATGGTGGTACAAAGCTGAGGTCTCATGCCCTTATCATCAAGGAGCACCTGGCCATGATCTTGAGCATTGCATAGCTTTGAAATACGAAGTTCAGAGGTTGGTTAGATCTAATCTTCTCTCTTTCAGAAATTTGAATCCTAATGTGCAAGCAAATCCGCTGCCCAATCATGGAGGACATGTTGTAAACATGGTGTATGGATGTCCTGGCCAATACCGAGTCTATAATATCAACTTCTCAAGAGCAGATTTGGTACAAATGCACGCCACTCTCTGTCGAGGGCCGAGTTTTCGCCAGCATCAATACGGTTCCTGTAGAATATGTTGTGTGGATCCTCACGGGTGTTCGATTGTGAGAAGAGATCTCCAAGTGCTGTTGGATAATGGTACTATTGAGATCTACAGAAATAGGGATGAAAATGAAGTTAACATGATAGGATGTTATCCGCATGAGCTTTTAGTCTCAGATATCAACTCGGAAATGCCTACAGTTAACGTCATCGTTCCTCATTTCAACATGCCTGAGCGCATGGAAGTTACTTACAACAAGCCAAAGGTTCCTGTTGCTCCTTTGATCATTTGTTTACCTGGACCTGTTCCCTATGGCTCTGACAAGGCAGTTCCATACAATTACAATGCTACAATGATAAAGAATGGACAAGAAGTTCCTTTACCTACTCTCTCATCCGTTGTAAACATTGCTGATGTAAGTCGTGTAACAAGAAGTGGACGTGTGTATACTCCACTACCTCCAAAGCAGCCTGTTACTCCTGCAACTGGGCAAAATCCTGTTGGTACACCAGTGGGGAATCCTGTGGAAACTCCTGTCGGTAACACGAACACTGATGTTGGTCAGTCCAGTGGAACTAATGTGAATCCTGACTTTGATGAAATTCTGAAGCTTATCAAAAGAAGTGAATACAAGATTGTGGATCAGCTTATGCAGACTCCTTCAAAAATCTCAATACTTTCATTGCTGTTGAATTCAGAAGCCCACAGGGAAGCCCTGATGAGGGTCTTAGATCAAGCTTTTGTGGATCATGATGTGACTGTTGATCACTTTGATGGGATAATAGCCAACATAACTGCTTGTAACAATTTAAGCTTCTGTGATGAAGAACTCCCCGAGGAGGGCAGAAATCACAATCTTGCTTTGCACATTTCTATGAACTGTCAGTCAGACTCTTTGTCCAATGTGTTGGTAGACACCGGATCTTCCTTGAATGTGATGCCAAAGACAACTCTTGCTCGCTTGTCTTACCAAGGAATGCCTATGAAGTTCAGTGGTGTAGTTGTCAAAGCATTTGATGGATCGCGAAAGTCTGTTATCGATGAAGTCAACCTTCCCATGACAATTGGTCCACATACATTTCAAATCACTTTCCAGGTCATGGACATTCAAGCTGCTTATAGCTGTCTGTTAGGACGACCATGGATCCATGAAGCAGGGGCAGTAACTTCTACGCTCCATCAAAAGTTAAAATTTGTAACAAATGGAAAATTGGTAATAATAAGTGGAGAACAAGCCTTGATGGTGAGCCATTTATCCAATTTCTCTTTCATCAGTGCTGATGATGTGGAAGGAACTCAGTTCCAAGGTCTCTCTTTAGAAGACGAATCTTCCAAGAAGAAAGCATCGATCTCTTCTTACAAAGAGGCAGTGAAAGTAGTGAAAGATGGAACTACCACTGGCTGGGGGCAAGTTGTGATCCCGACCAAGAATGAAACTAGAGCAGGTCTCGGATGTTCACCAACATTCTCAAACTGCACCAAGAAGGATGAAACCCTTCGACCAATCAAAGAAACATTCATTAGTGGAGGATTCCTTAACCCAATTCCTCAAGAGGTTAATGTCCTTATCGAAGAATGCATTGAAGAAGGTCTACCTGATCCTGAAGAAGAATGGAAATGTTATCTCAATGACTCGGGATACATATCTCAGGAAGAACCATATCCTCCTTCAGAAAAATCCAAAGGCAATGAAACTGAGCCTGTTCCTGCAGAGATCTGGGACACCTTGGGACAACCAAGTGGAAAATTTGATTACATGGTGAAATACACTGCACCTGAAAGTTACAAGATTGCGATTGAGGATATCCAACCAACTGGATGGGGAGATTCCTTTGAATATAATAGTCAACCAGAAGGGGCTTATCAGCCCTGTCAATTTTCTCAGCAGCCTGAAATTACTGAAGATTTCAGCTTCAACGCATCTACCGAGGTTTATAATCCTGAAGATGGTTATTATCACATAAATGCCATTTTTGAAGATGAAGGGGAAGATGGTCCCGCAACTGACTCAGAAAGTGTCGCTGACAATGAGTCTCTTCATCCTGGAGACTGGGAAATACATCCTGAAAATTCTGAAGATTGTGACTCGTCTTACGCTCTTCAAGAAGTAGAAGAAGACCATTTCAACTCTACAAAGAACAAGGGTGACAAACCAGGACCTTCAAATCCTGCTCGACCAGCGGTCAATGTCAAAACTGAAGATAATTCTGGGGAGAATTTTCCTGAATACATAATACACAGAGGAGTTCGTTGCTACTGGAAGGCTGTCGACGTTCCGAATGTTGTTCGCCGCTCAAAGTAATCACCTCGCTGTTATTTTGACCTCCTGCCTTGCCCAAAGCAGAGAGATGTTTTATAGGGCTTTGTTTTTAAATGTTCCGCCCGAATAACTTTGTGTATAGGGCTTTGTTTTAAAAGTTTCCCTCTTTGTCCTGCCCAAGACAAATGAGTTTGTGTTTAGGGCTTTGCTTCAAAAATGAATCATAAATAAAGTGTCATTTTGAATTCCCTACATTATATGTTTTATTTTTGCTTTTTTCTGGAAATGGTAATCCTAAAAAACCAAAAAAAAATATAATAAAATAAAAAAAAAACTTTTTCAAAAAAATCTGCATACACTCCTGCATTCATAAATTTTCTGAAATAGATATAAATCACATGTGCAGATTTACTATTGATAAACCCATTGAATGCAATAACCCTATGCCCTCTCCCAACTTTGAGTTTCCTGTGTTCGAAGCCGAGGAAGAGGAAGAAGAGGAGATTCCGGACGAGATCTCTCGATTACTTAAGCACGAGGAAAGATCCATTCTGCCTCACAAAGAGCCTTTAGAAAAGATCAATTTGGGTTCTGAAGAAGACAAAAAAGAAGTGACCATTGGATCGCTGCTTGATGCTGATATCAAGAGTAAGTTGACAGACCTTCTCAAAGAATATGTTGACGTGTTTGCCTGGTCCTACCAAGACATGTCTGGGTTGGATACCAATATTGTTCAGCATTACTTGCCATTGAAGCCAGAATGTCCGCCAGTTAAGCAGAAATTACGAAGGACTCACCCTGATATGGCTAACAAGATCAAAGTAGAAGTTCAAAAACAGCTCGACGCAGGTTTTCTTGTCACCTCAGAGTATCCTCAATGGTTGGCTAACATAGTGCCAGTTCCGAAGAAAGATGGCAAAGTTAGAATGTGTGTTGACTACCGTGACTTGAACAAAGCCAGTCCAAAAGACGACTTTCCATTACCACATATTGACATGCTGGTCGATAACACCGCTAAGTTCAACGTCTTTTCCTTCATGGACGGGTTCTCCGGTTATAATCAGATCAAAATGGCTCCTGAAGACATGGAGAAGACATCTTTCGTCACCCCATGGGGTACCTTTTGCTACAAAGTGATGCCGTTTGGATTAAAGAATGCAGGCGCAACTTACCAAAGGGCAATGACTACTCTCTTCCATGACATGATGCATAAAGAAATTGAAGTTTATGTGGACGACATGATAGCCAAGTCCAGCACAGAAGAAGAACATATTGAATACCTTTTGAAGTTGTTTCAACGACTAAGGAAATATCAGCTTCGCTTGAATCCTAACAAATGTACTTTTGGGGTTAGATCTGGAAAACTCTTGGGTTTCATTGTCAGCCAAAGAGGTATTGAAGTAGATCCCGACAAAGTCAGAGCTATTCAAGAGATGCCTGCACCAAAAACTGAAAAGCAAGTAAGAGGATTTCTCGGACGATTGAACTATATCTCCAGATTTATCTCTCAAATGACTGCTACTTGTGGGCCAATTTTCAAGCTTCTCCGCAAAGATCAAGGGGTTGTATGGACTGAAGATTGCCAAAAAGCGTTTGACAGTATCAAAGAGTACCTGTTAGAACCACCGATATTGATTCCTCCAGTTGAAGGAAGACCATTAATCATGTACCTTACCGTGTTGGAAGAATCCATGGGTTGTATGCTTGGACAACAAGATGAAACCGGTAAGAAAGAACATGCCATCTATTACTTGAGTAAGAAATTCACAGACTGTGAGTCTCGTTACTCCATGCTCGAAAAAACATGTTGTGCTTTGGCTTGGGCTTCAAAACGTCTCCGCCAATACATGATCAACAATACTACTTGGTTAATCTCCAAAATGGATCCGATCAAGTACGTCTTTGAAAAGCCTGCCTTAACAGGAAGGATTGCCCGATGGCAAATGCTGTTATCTGAGTATGACATTGAGTACCGTGCTCAAAAAGCGGTCAAAGGAAGCATTCTCGCCGATCACCTGGCACATCAACCAATTAATGAATATCAATCTCTCAAGTTTGACTTTCCTGATGAAGATGTCTTGTACTTGAAGATGAAAGATTGTGACGAACCGTTACCTGAAGAAGGTCCTGAGCCTGGATCAAGATGGGGCCTAATTTTCGATGGAGCTGTTAACGCTTTTGGCAATGGAATTGGGGCAATCATCATCACTCCCAAGGGTACTCATATCCCATTCTCCGCCAGATTACTATTTGATTGCACCAACAACATCGCAGAATATGAAGCTTGTATCATGGGTCTCGAAGAAGCCATTGACTTAAGGATCAAGATCCTAAACATATATGGAGATTCAGCCCTTGTGATCAACCAAATCAAAGACAAGTGGGAAACTTACCACCCTGGCTTGATTCCTTACAGAGATTATGCAAGACGTCTGTTGACTTTCTTCAACAAGGTTGAATTGCATCATATACCTCGAGATCAGAATCGAATGGCAGACGCCTTGGCTACTCTATCTTCCATGTTCAAAGTCAGTCACTGGAATGATGTGCCTACAGTCAGAATTACGCGCCTTGAAAGGCCCGCCTATGTGTTTGCAACTGAAGCAGTCATCGATGATAAACCGTGGTTTCACGACATCAAACGCTTCCTTCAAACTCAAGAGTACCCACTTGGGGCATCAAACAAAGATAAGAAAACTCTAAGGAGACTTTCTGGAAGTTTCTTCCTGAACGGAGATGTGCTATACAAAAGAAATTTCGACATGGTTTTGCTCAGATGCGTGGATAGACACGAAGCAGATATGTTAATGCATGAAGTGCATGAAGGGTCCTTTGGAACTCATTCAAACGGGCATGCAATGTCCAAAAAGATCTTAAGGGCAGGATACTATTGGTTGACAATGGAATCTGACTGTTACAAACACGTGAAGAGATGTCACAAGTGCCAGATCTACGCAGATAAGATCCATGTGCCACCGACTCTACTCAACGTTCTCTCATCTCCATGGCCTTTCTCCATGTGGGGTATTGACATGATTGGAATGATCGAGCCGAAAGCTTCAAACGGTCATCGTTTCATCTTGGTAGCAATTGATTACTTCACCAAATGGGTCGAAGCAGCATCTTACGCCAATGTTACAAGACAAGTGGTTGTGAGGTTTATCAAGAACAACATCATTTGCCGATATGGTGTTCCCAGCAAGATCATTACTGACAATGGTTCAAACTTGAACAACAAGATGATGAAAGAATTATGTGAGGAATTCAAGATTGAGCATCATAACTCTTCTCCTTACAGACCAAAAATGAATGGCGCTGTTGAAGCCGCTAACAAGAACATTAAGAAGATCATCCAGAAAATGGTCATCACTTACAAAGACTGGCATGAAATGCTGCCATTTGCTTTACATGGATACCGTACTTCAGTGCGTACTTCAACAGGGGCAACTCCCTTTTCTCTAGTATACGACATGGAAGCTGTGCTCCCCGTAGAAGTTGAAATCCCATCAATGAGAGTCCTCATGGAGACTAAGTTATCAGAGGCTGAATGGTGCCAAAGCAGATACGATCAGTTGAACTTAATCGAAGAAAAACGTATGACTGCTCTATGCCATGGACAGTTATACCAAGCAAGGATGAAACAAGCCTTCAACAAAAAGGTTCGACCTCGTGAATTTCGAGAAGGCGACCTCGTGCTTAAAAAGATCTTGTCTTTTCAACCAGATTCTAGGGGCAAATGGTCTCCTAATTACGAAGGCCCGTATGTTGTCAAAAGAACATTTTCTGGCGGCGCCATGATTCTTGCAACCATGGATGGTGATGAACTCCCACATCCTGTGAATGCTGATGCAGTCAAGAAATACTTTGTCTAAAAAAGAACAAAAGAACAGCTCGGTAAGTCGAAAACCCGCAAAGGGCGACTTAGGCAAAAATGAGCGTCTCGGTGGACTGAAAACCTGAAAGGGCGGTCCAGGCAAAAATTAGAGACAATAAACAGAAAAATTCATCCTGGTAGATTGAAAACCTGAAAGGGCAATCTAGGCAAAAATTAGGGATTTATGACAAAGTAACTGCATCAGTCTGTACTTCGTCACCTGAGGAGTCTGTACTTCATCAAAGGATCTTCAAACAAATCATTGCCAATCTGAAGCAACAAGCACAGTTGGAACTCAAAGTTGTTAGGGGAAATAGTGGTTATTGCTTTCAATGTAGCCTTTTCCGCATAATTACCATTTCCAACTTTTGTAAATACTCCATGGAATCACGCCTTTAGCTGATTACCATCCTATTAAATAAATTTGAGCCTTGTGCCCATTTGTTTGCAATCTTTAATTTCTTTCAGCTTGCAAAATGACGCTTTAATTGTGTTATTCACTTTTGAAACAAAAAAGAAAAAAATAAGTTTTAAATGAATTTACTTCACTTTTCTTTTTCAAAATAAAAGCGAAATTTTCCTTTGAGTTGTGAACAACGGAAGGAACATCAGCAGTCGTCTCCATAGGATGAACAAAAGGATTCTCCCTGAAAAATTGTTGAGACAACGGTATTCTGGTCCCAGAAAAGAATTCCTGAAGCAATTATCCCTCTAAGTAAAGAAGCTCTTCTATCCCCAGTGAAGAAGCTCTTCTATCCCCAGTGAAGAAGCTCTCCTATCCTCAGTGACGAAGATTTTCCATCTCCAGTGAAAAGGTTCTTCCATCTCAATAAGGAAAAATGCTTATCTTCCCCAGAGAAGTTTAAAGCACGCAACACCATTCATCACATGTGTTATCTACACCGTGTTGAAGAACATTTGCCAAGTATCTGGTTATATTGCGACGTCGGTCCTTCTCCAGTATATACTTCATTATCTGTCAGTTTCGTCAGCATGCATGCTACATTCATGACATTCATCATTCATACATATTTGCATCATTTATGCATCATTGCATTTTTCAATATCTGCTTTAAAAAATCACTTGTTCAGGATATATCTATCCCCAAAAAAAAAAAAAAAAAAAGAAAAAAAAAAGAAAAAAGAAAAGAAAAAAAGAAGCAGGTATGGGCGTGTCATCTCTCTAACAGGTTGTCACCCATAAGCAGAAATAAAATCTTCTTTCTCCAGTTCCCCACTGAGATCATTCCTCGTGGAAGAAGGTTTCTTTAGTTTCTCCTCTCAAAACAAAGGAGAAAATACCCATTCGAGTTCATTCCTCATGGGTACAAAGTCTTGTTTGACTGTCTCTTTCCAATTCATTCTTGGTTAGAACTTTGTCTTTACCAGAGATTCAAATTCCGATTCCTCAAACAGAGTCGTGAAAAACAAACAATAAGCAATAGCCTCATCGTCTGAGCAGCTTATTTCTCTTTCAAAAAAAAACTTTTCCTCTCAAGGAAATCAATCATAAAGACCATTTGACAATCAGGGCCTTATTACTGTTCGCAAGGCTGAATATCCAGTAATTCCCCTATCAAAGTCTCCAGAATCATATTATCACTCGGCTGATAATTGTTCATGTCTTCAAAACCGCTATCACGAGGCTGGTAGTCGGTAACCTTTTGTTCTGGTTATATTATTTAACATGTCTATTACAAGGCTGATAGTCGATAATATTAACCGAACCTTTGAAACTCTTTTTACCATTGTCAAGTCTATCACCATGCTGATAGTCGGTAATATAGTTTCATACCTTTCACCTTCGCATTATTAAACAAGTCTATCCCCATGCTGATAGTCGATAATGTCGATAGGTAAGCTTTTCTTACAAAGCTATCGTTCCCCGGTGAAGCATACACTTGCTTTCCCGAAAAGAAAGAAAATGGATTCTCTTCCTAAAACGGATTGAGACATCCTCCCAGATCTCTTCTCCCCAGTGGAGTCATTTTTTGATATCCCTCGGTAAAGATATCCTTGCATCATTCGCAATTTTGGTATCTTAGGTCCAAAATTTGCGTCTTCTGATATTTAAGTCTCTTCCACCCTATCGAAACGAAGATTTTCAATCTTCATATCTCAGGTTGAAGAAACTTAAATAGGGGCATCTGTCATACCCCAATTTTTGACCTAAGATACCACCTCATATAATTTGCATATGCATCATTTGCATCTCTAACAAATTGCATAGCTTGTGTTTGTTACTTGTGCTCAGCAGGGTTTAATCAAGAGATCACTCATCAGTGCAAGAAACAATCAATTAGGGTTTTGTTCCCCCTTCATCTCAAATGAATCATCTTCATCAACAATCAACATTTGGTCCTCAGAGATTCACTTCAACAAGCTCAACAGCTTTGAATCGACCAAACTAGGGTTTTGACTGAAGACAGCATACTCTTGACTTTTGCTCAGGATTTGACCTAATGACTTGGGACATGACCTCAAGACCCCAAGTGCATCATTTTGTCCTAATCCATTGGCTCAAGACATCCCCTACACAAAGATTGATCAGACAAATCCTCAGATCAGGGTTTTGAACTATCAGGGACTGAAATCAGGGATCACATTTGGGAAACCCTAAAAATCCCCAGGAAGTCAATAAAAGGTTTCAATCATCTTCAAATAATCCATATGACAATATCCAATGAAGATTGTGTCTCAATTCAAGATCCACAGTCATCAATTTCATCAGGTCGACAATTAGGGTTTTTGACCTAATTCACTGAACAACTGACTTTTTAATCAGGACATGGTGCCACAACTCAAAACATGGCTCAATATCCTCTAATGCTTCAATGTGATCCATTTATACCATTCATTTGGTGAGGATAGCCTATTTCATTTGAAATCTCCAGAAGCGCGATTCGTCTGAAAAAGTCAACTGTACAAGAACACCTTTGACTTTTGGGAATTTTGGTCAACCATGACTTTTGAAGTTTTGAATTATCAATATATGATATATAAAGTCATTTGATCAAGGAAAATCAAGAAAATCAATCAAGAATCAAAAAGTCAAAAGTTTGACTTTCATACTTAGAAAATTTTTCTAAGTGTTTTTCATGGTTTTTTCCAAACTTTGGAGGGGAATAACTCAAAATTTCACCTACAAACTGAAAAACACATCCAACATGAAAGTTGTAGATTTTGATCCAATAAACAACTTTGTCACATATAATTTTTTTCCATAAGATCAACCATTTAAGAGATGTGGAGCTTCAAAGTTGGTATCTTATGAAAATTTTACTTAAAACTTCATTTTCTTCAAAGTTCATGGAACTTTTTCACCCATTTCCTTAAGAGACTTGAGGAAACTTTCAACTAGGCTTTTGAAGTATGTAACATGAGCTTTCCAAAATGTCCAAGAGCATGAAAAAATATGGAGTATAGCCATAGTTTTGAATTTTGACATTAGTGAACTTTTCACTTGAAATTTCATGCCATTTTCACTAAGTTATGAACCAATTTGCCAAATGATCCAAATAATGATGCATAGATGCAATAATTGGTAGATATTTTCTGATTTGAGATCAGAATGGAAGAGGATAAGAAGCTTGAGAAATAACCATGGTTAAGTCACTTTTAACCATTTGCATTTAATGTGAAAGATTCCATTTTATCTCTTAAGCCAAATCATCATTCTTGATCAACTTGCAAGAGCTTTGTATTCAGAAACTTTGGCCTATAAATAGAGGTTCAAATCATCTTCAAACTCACACCAAAACCTCATAATCATAGGTTTTCTCTCTTCTTTCTTAAGTTACAAGTTTCATGAGTTTCAAAGAGGGAGAATTGCAATTTCCATTTCTTGCAATTTCTGAGCAAAGTGAGGGTTCTAACATCCCATAAACATCAAATGTGATGTGTTTGATCCATCCACACACCCAAAAACACCTTAAAACTCAGAATCATCATCTCACCTCCAAATATGCATAACATTAGCCTTATCATGCCAAAATGAAATCCAGGCCAATTCTGTCCAAGTTAATCATCCAAACACATTCCATATACCATATATGAACTGTTCCAACCATCATACATGATCTGAAACACCAAAATCACTAAGCTTGATTCTCACTTGAACCATACTGCAGTTCGGGTACCACAAGGTGATCAAGAGGTTTTCAATTCACTCCAAGCATCCAGACATGTTCTATAAGGTCCATTGAAGCTGTCCAGATTGAGCAACAACATCTGTAACACCTCCAGGCTCAAATTCGATTTCCAGCTTTGTCGTTTTTGAAGGTAAGCCTCATGAACTTCAAACTCATACTTGCACGCATCATAAATGAAATGTGAGCATACCATCTTGTTTCTGCACCTATGAGGATCATTAACCCTCAATCAATTGCATCTTAACTTGCACATACACGATTTTAGAATGAATCATAGAATTAGGGTTCTTCGTGTTCATCAGAGAATTGACCCCCTTAGAGTGAAAATAAATGGAATTAAATACCACCATCGTGATCCTTGTGAAAAAACGAGTGAATTAGACCCTTCACTTGATCAATTTGATTCAGTTTCCAGAATTTTCAAATTCAAATGGGATTCATGTTCTTGGCGCCATATTTTTGAAACTGAATTTGGTAACTTGACTCAAAATATAACCTAATCCTTGCCTTTGATAATCAGACCACGCGCGTGGTCCAGTTGGTTATGTTTTTGAGTGGTGAGCGTGAGGTCGTGGGTTCAAACCCTTGTGGAGACAAAACCATTTTTTTAGTACCTATTTTCTTTCATTTTCTTCACAACTTTAATTAATTATTTAACTAACCAAATTAATTCATTTTTCATTCATTTTTTACACACCTCTTATTTAATATACATATTTTATGAACATCAAAGAAAATCACAAAAAAAAGATTTATTTAATATGCTTTTAATTAGGTTTAAAATGATACATTTTTAAATGTTTTTAAATACTTTAAATATTGTTTTTCATTTAATTTTCAAACCTAATCACTTATAAATATTTTGTGATCAAACCCTAATCATTTAGGTGTTAATTAAGCATAATCTTTTTGTTTATCTTGATTAATTTGATTTCTTTCAATTTCAAATCGTTTTAAAACAAGCGATCGCAATTCTTTTCAAAAACGATAAACCATCTCTTTTTGATTTCAAAAGAAACTATTGATTAAATCTTTTTATTTGATCAATTGATTTTCAAAGCGATGTGGGGCCTCTCGAATATTAGAGAGTATAAGACCCACTCCTTTTTTCCTTTTATACAATTTTTTCTTTTTGAACAGAAAACTCTTTCAAAACAATACTTTTCAAACTGTTTTCAAAACAACAAACGACGCGTCTGTAAATAAACAATCAACCATGTTTTGTAAATAAACACGGGCCTCCGCGTAGGTATAAGTCCCAAGCCCCTTTTGTACATACCCATTCCAGTACATGAAATTAGGTATTTCATTGTACGCCTTTTGTACATATCTCAATCAATGTGTTTTTTAAAACTTTGAATAACAAACCAAAAATGAAGGTTTCTTTAAATCTTCCCAAAAATACCATGGGCCTCCATGTAGGTATAAGCCCCAAGCCCCTTTGTGAATACCTGTTTACATAGCTTTTGAATAAATTCAAGTGGACCTCTCCCCGAGTGTGAGTCCCGAGCCCTGTGTATACAAATGGATCATGCTTACAGGTATATTTCCTTCATAAACTCCATTATATACACACACTTTGTCATATATATAATTGTTCATATCTGTTCATGTACTTGTTCATATTTGTTCGTACTTGTTCATACTTGTGATTGTGTTATATGCTTATTCAACTTAGTACAACACTAGGTTCCCCATAGCCTCCTATTGGGCTTCGTGCAAAGAATCTCCCTAGATTAGGTTAGGACATAGAGTATGGTTTCCCGGTGAAATCGCTCTAAGAGCTCAAACCAACTATACCATGCCTCCCCTTGGGCTTTGTACAAACGAGTGACCCTCCCATAGCCTCCTCTTGGGCTTACAATGCAAGGACCCTGGATTGTCCCTCCCATAGCCTCCTCTTGGGCTTACAATGCAAGGACCCTCGGATAGCCTCCTCTTGGGCTTCGTACAAGGACCCACGGGCTTCTTATAAGCATCCCCAATATCCAAATCAAATACCCTAGGAGATTAGACATTTTTCATCTCTATGCTAGGAGTATCTCTTATATATCATCACAAACAATCAATCAATCAAACTTTTTTGCCACAAGTCTGGCTAATCAATCAATCTTCTTTTTCCACAAGGCTGGCTAATCAATCAAACCGTTTTGCCACCGTACTGGCTGATTAATCAAAGTTTTTGTCACAAGGCTGACTTCATTGAAACTTTTGCCACAAGGCTGGCTGATTAATCAAAACTTTTTGTCACAAGGCTGACTTCATTGAAAGTTTTTGCCACAAGGATGGTTAAACAAACAAAAATCAAACAGATGTATGTGATGATATAGATTAGATACATCTAGCATTTAGACGACATTTGTCTCTTTTCCTTTGCTTCCACTAGCATAAGTGGGAACTACGATTGCTCTGACTTTCTCAACATCCCTTTGAGAATACGTAGGCACAAGGTCGATCCTTGGCGAGCAAAACAAAACAAAAAAAACCATTCAAACCTTAGCACCCGTAGACCCCGAGCTACAGATGCTCTGATTCCCTCTAGGGGATATGTATGCAGAGGATCGCGATGATCTTTGCGAGCATAATCAAACAAACACCTTAGGTCCCACCTCTTTCTCACAAGAACCTCCACCACAACAAGAATGGAATAAACAAAACAAAGAAACCTATAGAGTACTATAGATACGTTGGGTGCTAATACCTTCCCTTCGTATAACCAACCCTCTTACCCGGAATCTCTCCCCCACTTTTTAGGTTATTGCA
Source organism: Vicia villosa (assembly GCF_029867415.1). NCBI lineage: Eukaryota > Viridiplantae > Streptophyta > Magnoliopsida > Fabales > Fabaceae > Vicia > Vicia villosa. The sequence goes on along the minus strand of NC_081183.1, from coordinate 41,129,325 downwards.
GCTTTTTTCCTTTTCCTCTTTTGGAAACAATAAAAAGTTTGGTCCGTACAAAAGAAAAATCATTTTTTTGAGCACTCGAGCCCAAAGAAGGCATCAGGTGTCTCATTTAGAAAAAGACAACGATTTTTCGCCCGCGACAGAGTGGCATCCTACAGATTAGCCGCTTTGGGAGTCTTTTGGAAGAGGTAGTTCTCTAGTTGGTCTTGTCGGTCGCTCTGATATGTAACACTGGGTAGTCGAGAGTCTGTTGTTATTTATTTGTATATGACTCTTTTGAACATGTATATGTGATAACGTGCCATTGTATATTGTAAACACTTTATTTTGGAAAACTCCTCTTTGAGAGTGAGAGCTATACGTATATATATATATGTTCATATCTTCCGTGTGTTATGTAACATTTTATTGGCAGATGTGTATGCTTTTGGCATCGTTGATGTCCGTTTGTTTTCTAGGTGTTTGTTTGGTTACTTAGTGTAACATCCTAATTGTGTTGTATGAAATTTTAATACTCTGATATTTTCTTGCCTAAATGCTTTGGGTAGAATTGGGGTGTTACATTAGTGGTATCAGTGCAGGTCGGTCTGTCCGGCCAGTGTTGTCTAATGTTGTTTAATTCCTCAGTATGTGATAAGTGTGTGGAGCATTGTCAGTACTTGTTGTGCCTCTAGTCAGTTGTATGCAGGAGTGGTTTGAAGCTAAGTGGGGGAGAAGATATGCTTCTCGGATATGTTTCAGTTGCAAGATGTTAGTATGCTACTGAGGGCAGCAGTACTAGTGTTGTTGGAATTTGTTGTTTTCTGAAGTGAAGGCGACTTGGACTTAAGACTTTGGTTGTTAATCAAGTTGGAGTGTCACGGAGTAGATGTTGGTTAATTCTAAAGAATGGAATTTAGAGAGTTGTGATTCTCTAACGCTACTGATGGACTATGAAGATGTTGTTTGAGTAGCCTTGTGTGAAGTGTCGTTGGATCAATGATTAAGGAAATTATTGTGGTAGACTTTGTTGTAGGAGTTATTGACGTTGTTGGAAACGTTTTGGAACTCGAGTGAGAATTAGGAGTATGAAGAGTTGGGTAGGATCTCGGGACTTTTATTCTTGGGATTTGTTAGAAGTGTTTTGGTACGTAGCTACCGGACGTCGGTGTTAGCTGGTTCAGATGATCTTGAGAGATTTGTGAATTATGGAATCATAGTGCTTCTGTGCTATGAGCAAAAGTTGGAAAAGAATATTATTAATGTTAGTACTGATAGTTTATACTCTATTATGATTATCGGCTACCTATTGACAAATTGAGGACTTGGGATGAGGTGCGTCGTAGTGATTTGAGTATTCATCCTGATGCTACTAAGAGGTATCAAGATTTGAGAAGGTCATTTTTAGTGGCAAGGTAATGAAGAAGGATATGAAGGGATTTGTTTATTTGTCTTTGACTTGTCAGGAGTCGTCTGGTTTCATGTAACTGTTATCCATTCCTGAGTAGAAGTGGAATAGCATTTCTATGGATTTTGTTTCTGGTTTGCCGAGGACGTCGAGTAATTGTGAGGCGATTTGGGTCATTGTGGATATATTGACGAAATCTACTTACGTTATTTCGATAAGAATGGATTAACCGATGGAAGTACTGGCGAGTGGTATGTTGATAAAATTGTTTGTTGGTTTGTTTGTTTGCGTGGTGTTTCGAAAGGTATTGTTTAGATTGAGATCCGAGGTTTATTTCGGAAATTTTGAGAAGGTTCTCAAGGTACTTTGGGTACGAAGTTGCGTTTGAGTTTGGCGTATCATCCTCAAACGGATGGTCAGACTGAGAGGACGGTTTGGTCGCTTAAGGATCTATGAGGGCTTGTGTTGTGAAACAAGGATGTGTTTGGATTAGCTTTTTGCCTTTGATTGGATAATACAAAGACTTTTGTCTGGTGTGCAAGCTGACACAGCATATTAAGAGGTTGAGTATGATAAGAGAGAACAATGAGTTTCTGGTGAATACTAGAAGGAGTTGGAAGTTAGTTATGAAATTGGCGAATCTGTTTGTTGTGGGAAATCAGAGTGCGCATCGGGAGCGTGAAATGACGCGGTTCGTATGTGTATGAATTGTTAGAGTTCAAATTGTGGACAGTGGATGTGGTAGGAATTATAAGACCACCAGATGTTTTGGTTACATGTTTGACTGCTATGTCTTGGCATGGTTATTTGGATGTTGTGCGACCGGGTTGTTGTCTGTGTCTTGATTATTTCTTGTGTTTTGGTGTTAGTCGATGAGTGCATTGTATGGGCATTGCATCTCGTTGTCGTTGTTGTGTTTTGGTTGTTTTGCTTTTAGCTAGAGTGATTCGTTGTTTGGCGCTGATTGTGTCGTTGCTTCCATAGCTTGATAGTTGGTTAGTCGGATGCGAGAGCGTATCCAGGTTTTTTTGCGTTTGGGATATTTCCGAGGACGGAAATGTTCTAAGTGGGGGAGAGTTGTAACGCCCGGAAAATAAGTATATGCTTGATTTGGACGTTTGTGACGTTTATTGGAATTTTACCGTTTTTGGAGTCGTTTCAGTCGGTATTAGTTCGGGATGGCGGACTAATATTTAATTGAAGGTTTTCATATTTTTGGTACTAGAAATATTAGTAAGGTAATATTATGCGTTTTGGGGATTTTCTGAGCAATTGAGTTTAGACCGTAAAGTAGATATTTTGTTGAGATATTTTGGAGAAGTAGGGGGAGATAGAAAAGAATATAAGAAAAGAAAAGAAGAAAGAAAAACAGAAAAAGAAGAGAAAGAAAGAGAAGAGAGGAAGAAGAAGAGCAAAGGGGAAAAACAAGAGAAAGTGGAGGATTCTCAACCGAATCGATTGCCGATCGTCACAATAGCAAGGTAAGGGGGTGAATCTAATTTATCTTGGATGTATGATTCTTATAGTTTTGTTTTTGTTCTTGTTCTTGTTCTTGTTCTTCTTGTTCCAATCTCCACAATTTTCTTGTGTGGTCTTTGTTTGATCTAAGTTTGTTTGAGAATGATTGTATGATGATTAAATGATATCCTTGTTGTGTTATGGTGATTAATCATGTTTGTTTTTCATTTCTATGGCTTGATTGAGTTTGGATAAAATGTTAGGTTTTGAGATAGATTGATGAATCAACCATGAAAAGTTTGATGTTAGGTTGTTTCTATGGTTTGTATGTGTTGTATTGGTGTTATAATGATGTTTTGGAGTGGTTTTGGTGAGTATGAGGGGCTGGGAACCGTTCTGGTTCGTTCTGGTTTTTTCTGGGTTTACGCAGGTCCGCTGAGCGGAGGTGGGTCTGCTGAGCGGAGGTTCTGTTGCAGAAAATTCTCTGTGAGGGTCCGCTGAGCGGAGCTGAAGAGGACAACAGCTTTTTCTGTTTTTCCAAGACTTTGAAACTTCGTAACTCTTGAACCGTAACTCCGATTTTGTCGCCGTTCGAAGCGTTGGAAAGCTAACGCAATGAACTATATTATTATCTAATTAAATGATTCATAGGATGTAGTATCCCATTATTTTTATTAGGATTTAGTGATAGAACTATGTAGGGTTAACTTATGAAGTATGTTCAATTATCCAAACTTTGAAACCTTGTAACTTTTGATCCGTAGCTCCGTTTCATACGCCGTTCGAAGTGTTAGGAAGCTAGTTGGATGTTCTATATGATAGTATAGGCTTGGTTAGCTTGTTATTAATTAGTTATGAGGTGTTGTTGATGAAATCACATAATTGATTATATGCGCGATATGATTGGTAAATAATCATGGTGCTTGGTTGCAATTGTTGATGATGTAGGATGTAGTAGTGGTTGGTTGATTTTCATAAATGGTTTTGTGAACTAGTGCATGATAAATCATGATGATGTGTTGTGTGAATGTTATCGTATTGGTACGAGGAATGTGATTAGTTGTCGATAACCTGAGATCATGTTCATATGTGTTATGTATTAATGAATGTTCATTCTTGATATGTGACAATGTTTGGTTGTTTGTTATTAACATGATGTGTGGCCTTATGGCAAGTAATTGTTGTTATGAGAACGATGTATTATCATTGTTGAATTGTTGTTATTACAACTTGTTGATGATGTATTGATGGAGTTGTGGGCCAATGGCCAATATTAATTTGATGTGATGCAATTATGCGATCATTTATGCCGATGTGGCTAGTATGTTTTGACGGTGAATGTGTGTTGTATGCTTATTAATGCCTGTGTGGTAATTATGGTGTGATGTAATTGATAACGATGTTATTAATTGGTGATGTATCCTTTTGGATAGAATATAAACGGTGTAACGTGAGTATGTGACCGTGTTATATTGTTGATGATGTTGTTGTCGTTTAATAGAGTCATGTATTTGCACAGCATAACATTTCAATATGTTAATGGCGGAATGCTATTAACAGGTGGCCTGAATTGGCAATTATTACCAGTGGGGGCTTAATGCTCGGTAAAAAGGTGTATTTGCCCGAGTGGCAAGAGGTCATCAGTGGGGGCTAAATGCTCGATGACGGTTAGTCGTAGCTTACTGCTCGACAAAGGTGTATTTTCCATAGGGAAAGAAGTCCCAGCATAATGCTCGGCAAAGGTGTATTTGTCATAATGACAAGGAGGAGTTTTACTCCGGATTTGGTACCACATGCATATGCATAGTTGAGTCTCATTCATCATTGTCTGTCTTTATAATTTATGTTATCATTTATGTGTCACATTACTTATATATTGATTGTGTTTGACTTAGTGGATTACTTTGTTGTGTGATTATTGATGATACTTGTTGGCATTACTATAATTGTCATGCTTTCATTATGAATTATATTCTCACCCTTCTGCTGATTTGATGCTTGAGTGGCATCCTGCGGATTAGCCGCTTTGGGAGTCTTTTGGAAGAGGTAGTTCTCCAGTTGGTCTTGTCGGTTGCTCTGATATGTAACACTGGGTAGTCGGGAGTCTGTTGTTATTTATTTGTATATGACTCTTTTAAACATGTATATGTGATAACGTGCCATTGTATATTGTAAACACTTTATTTTGGAAAACTCCTCTTTGAGAGTGAGAGCTATACGTATATATATATATATATATATATATATGTTCATATCTTCTGTGTGTTATGTATCATTTTATTGGCAGGTGTGTATGCTTTTGGCATCGTTGATGTCCGTTTGTTTTCTAGGTGTTTGTTTGGTTACTTAGTGTAACATCCTAATTGTGTTGTATGAAATTTTAATACTCTGATATTTTCTTGCCTAAATGCTTTGGGTAGAATTGGGGTGTTACAGAAGGTATTAGCACCCCTCACATTCGTTATACTCACACTACTACAAATAACGCTTCTAACGTCGGACGCGAAACTCGTTTTACCTCGGCAATAGAAGCAAGGTAAATAACGTCATCATAGAAAGTAAAGCCTTATCACCGCAGTGTTTAAAACACCGAGGTAAAAGTTTATTAGCGCATGGGTTCGAACCGTAGTTTATGCACTTTTATTATTTACAAAAACTAGCGCCTTTTTTATCTCAGTTTATCATAAAAACCGAGGGGTCCTTAGTTTTATTTTTTGATAAATCTCATTTCATTGTTTAATAAAACTCGTTACAATGTGTACCTAGAATATTACATTAATTGTCCATGAAGATCATATGTTGGATCTTCAATTCCTTGATATTCTGGGTAAGATCAAATATTGAAAAACTATTTTCTCAAAACAAACCAAAAGGGTTTGTTAAAAGATATTCTATAGGGATCTTGCATGTATTTGCTTCTAGTGAAAAACAGAGATTGTTCACCATAAAATAAACCAAAATTATTTTCAATGCAAATAAAAATTTAATAGAACAAACCTTGAACCCATATGATTTCCTTCTCTTGCAATCCATCATTGATAATTTTTTTCAAGTTTCCTTAGGTTTCAAGTGCTTCATATGTTTCATTTAGATTTCCAATATCGTAAGAGAAATTATATAATGGATGTTCCTTAAGTTTCACGCGGATCACTAATGGTTGATTCTTGAGCGTTGATAACCTTTAAATGGACGATAAAGATTTTTTTAAGACCGTTGATTAAAAATAGTGAAAAAAACACTTAACTATCATCTCGTTTTTTAAAATAGTCGAGGTGTTAGAGTAAAAAAAATTTTTTTACAAAAACGGTTACAGTATTTACCCAAAATTTTAAAAAATACATGTATGCAACAAATCTTCACAAAATATCAAGATTTTTTATCCAAAATATTAAAATTACAGCATGAGTAGGTCCCATACAATATTTGTTGCATACAATGTATTTTTAATATTCTGGGTAAACAATATAACCATTTTTGTAAAAAAAAAAAACTCTATCCCCTCAGTTTGAAAAAAATAAATCAAACGGTTAGAGTATATTTATTTTTACAAAAATGGTTATATTGTTTATCCAGAATATTACAAATATATTGTATGCAACAAATTTTCGCAAAATATCAAGATTGTTTTCCCATAATATTAAATATACAGTATGTCCAGGTCCTATACAAGATGCTAGAGATCTGCACTTGAATGTCAGGCCTGCTTTCACCAAGATTGATTGTTGATGCTATCATAATCACTGTCTTCACTAGCGTGTACAATTTGCATGCTTTGAATGCATCCAACTTCTAATTAGATGTTTGTTCCAAAAATTGTAAAATGTTTTTTCCGCACTTGCAATCCATCGGTAAAAACTTTTAAGAATAAATCATAGTTGTTCAAGACCTTCAACAACAACAATAACATCAACACCATTGTTTGAGATGGATTGTTAAAGCTGAAAAAAAGTTTTGTTCAAGGTAGAAGAACATTTTTTTTAGTTTTGCAATACATCCTAAAAAAATGATGTATTCAACGGTGGGGCGACTACAATTAAGATAGCATTAGGGTGAAATCTGTTCAGCAAGTATTTTATAGTAAAATATGATTATTTTATCCCTTGGTTTATCAAAGAAACCGAAGGGTTAAACCATTTATTTTACAGTTGTTAAGAAATAATAACATAAAGTGCATTAGTTGACATTCGAAGCATGTATTGAATGGTATATAGCACCTTGGAATAAAACCTCGTTTTTTTCTAGATGACATGAAATCTTTGTCATGAAAAATGTTATTTGTTGTAGTGTCAAAATAATCCATTTAGTTAGTTTTGTGAATGAGTGTTAGCGTGATGTTAGTTTGCGGTCTTCTACTTATTGTGCAAGAAAAGAAAGAAAGAAATGGTTTTTGGGCGTCATATTATTGTGCTCGGCAAGATTTCAAAATCTTGTGCCTACGTATTCCCAGCTGTAATGGAAAAGTCAGAGCTTCATAGTTCATGGTAGAAAACTACGTATTTGTTGGTTGATTTTAAATAGTGATACTTAGAATCGTATTGAGCGATTAAACATTTCTTGTTGCTCGCTCTTGGAGGCTGAAGCATTAGTTTAGTTCGCGTCCAAATGGATTAAGCATCCTCGTTTATGAAAAGGTTTTATAGTCGTGCTTAAGGAGAAAAAATAAGTTTGATGAGTTGAGTTGATTTTTATATGGATTCAGGTAACCGTTTGAGTAAGGTGTGCACCGAGCGCTCGTTTACCTAAGACTTCACAAGGATGTGCATCCCATTGTCTTTTGTTGTCCTTTTTTTATGAAGATTATTCTTTGTGGAATATGAGTAAACATTTGAACAAAGTGTGCACTGAATACTCGTTTTCTCGGGATTCACATGGATGTTCATCCAATTTTCTCTTTATTCCGAGTTTGATTAATGTAGTTTAGGTTGAAATACCAATAGTCATTTTGAACAAGGTGTGCACCAAACGCCCGACAATTAAGGTTTCAAAGAGATGTGCATCCCTCGGTCCTTTGTCTTTCAAATCTATTAAGAAAAATATTTGAAAGTAACTTGACGTTGGATCAAGCGCTACATAATTATGAAATTATTTAAGCAATATCGGAGAAAAGATACTTGATGTTGGATAAGCATTTGGGTTTCCTTCAATTAAATTTAATTTAGAAAAATATCTTCGACGTTGGATCAAACATATTTCTCCTTTTTGAAAATTGGTTAATTTTAATCTAACATGGTAGAAAGTTATTTGTTTTGAGAAGCAAACATTTATTTGTACTTATTCTAACTAATTGAATGATGTAATTTAATCAAATTTATCCACTAGTTAATTAAAATGAAAATAATTTTAAAAAATAGAGAAAATAAAATGGGTGCAAATAGTGTATAGGGTGATATTGAGGTAAAGTACTTAAAATATAAAATATAAGGGTCAAATTGATTTCTAAAACCTTAATGTACCAAAAAAAAAGAAGACAGTTTCTTTATGGATCCCCTAACCTTCTTAGAAATCCACTGCAAAATTCTAAAAATGGTTATATATTTCGGAAGTGCATCTTCGAAGACCTAAAAAAGGATTATTTCGGAGATGCATTTTTGAAATACTTTTTTAAAAAAAAAAGCTGTTTTCGGAGATGCATCTCCGAAATGTTGATTTCAGAAATACATTTTCGAAATAATGCGCTTTTCACTTAACAACACAGAGCCACACCCTCTCCTCATTATACCCAAAAACAAAAATTTTGTCAAAGTTCCCCCGATTTCTTCCAACTTCCAACTTGCTCTACAACATCAAAGACAACAAAAGCAACTCAAAGGCTCGTTCAAAGGAATCTAAAAGCTTGAAAAAATTGTAAGTGTTCAAACACAAAACTCTATAATTGATAGTTTATTTAGTGTAGTTAGAAAGCAGTAAAATGCAATAAGTTGTAGTTATTGTAGGTCAATGGAAGAGTTTGATTGTTAAAAAATGAAACTTGAATGGGTTTAGGGCAAGAAGATGGTTCTGCGAAAATGGTGGAAAGCATGGTGTTTCGGAAGTGCATTTCCGAAAACACCTCCATCACCAGTTTCAGAATTGCTCTTCCGAAATCAACTCAGATTTGTTTTTTTTTTCTTGATTGTTTCGCCTTCTTACGAATTTCAATTTTTTAAGGAAAATGTCAGGAAACCCCACACGACTTAGACAGGGTAGGGAGACCCAGACCGCATCGGTGCGGCGACATATACGAGGCAGAGGAGGTCCCAGAGAGTTAGGGTTAGGCATACTCAATAGCAGTTGCCTATTTATTTTTTATTATTGACTTTTTTGTATTCGAGTTGTATTATTTTGACATTTACGTACACTATTTTTTGTATATATAATATTAGTATTTTATTCCAATCTGCGTATTATATTTAATTTATATTAAGCACTAGTTGCATTAAGCATTGTCGTTTAATTTAAAATATGAACCTAACCATTGTTTAGAAAACAAAAAATTAACTTTCTGCATATTTCAAAGATGCATCTCCGAAAACACCCAAAAATGTGAAAATGAGTGTTTCGGAGATGCATCTCCGAATTCTGAAAAAATATGAAGAAAAAAAACTTTGAAAATACATCTCCAAAATTAGGGGTATTTTGGAGTTTTTCAGCAGAAATTTTTCTATATCAGTACCCTAGTCTAAATTATTTTGGAATTTTAATTTATTTTAAGATGAGTTGGACTCCTTACTTAGAGAATCACATTGTCACTGTTTTGTTCCTATTAACTACAATTATGTTTTGAGGGTCATTATTTTTCATTTGAATAAAAGGAACATTAATACCAACAAAAAAAAAAAGAATAAAAGGCACATTAGAAATGGGACTTCATTATTATCATCATTGCTAGGATACATATTCTTTGTGTTTTCTATAAATGCATTAAACATTGTGGTAACATGGCTTGTATTCATGTTCATCATCTTCTGATTATTGTCATTCATTTATTGTGTAAAAGAATATTGAAACGTGGTGTTAGTAATTGGTGAGTATGTTTTACTCTTCATAAATCCATGAAAAAGCCGTAAAACACAATTGTATGAAATAATCAAACAGAATAAAAAAGGAACAAAAATCAAATTGAAGTAACTTAAGCGGTTTCGTTGGATCTCCATTTTGAGTGAGAGAATCCAGACGAAAAGCCTATATCACGCTGGCCTTTTAATTGTAATAATAATAATAATAATAATAATAATAATAATAATAATAATAATAATAATAATAATAATAATAATTATTATTATTATTATTATTATTATTATTATTATTATAATAATAATAATAATAATAATAATGTAATTTAGGGCCGGTTTGTTTTGGTTTTTTTTAAAAATGATTTTTATATTGTTACAAGCTTCAAATGAAAATTTTGTTTGAATAGTTATTGTTAAAATGTGACTTTAGATATTTCATCTATCTATGAAAAAAAAATTGGATATCAAAATTTCAAAAAATCACTTAATTTTAAAGCTATTTCAAATAGATTTTCATAAAAATCATTTTTAAAATATAATTTATTGAAAAAATTGCGATTTTGACTAAATTTTGTTCTTCAATAATTTATGTTTATGTTCTAGGATGCAAAATTAGTGTTTCATTTTAGAAAAAACGAATATAAAAAAAAAACTTATAATATTTTGGAAAACGGTTTTGCAAAATCTATTTTCAAAAATACAAAAAAAAATCTATTTTTTTAAAGCTGAAACAAACATGCTCTTATAATAGTTAGATCAAATGAGAGATCATAAAGACTTTGAGATAACACGTGTCATGACAATATTTTAAAATAGTCACAAACTTTATTATGATATATTTTTATGTCATTGCTAAACGAATAGTGATATATTTAATTTTTTTAAGGACAATATATATATATATATATATATATATATATATATATATATATATATATATATATATATATATATATATATATATATATATATATATATATATATATATATATATATATATATCATACTCCAAAATTTACCCATCACATTTTTACTTTCAAGCTCATACAAGCTTCAAAATCAACAAGATTCAAAGTTGCTAAATTAGGGCTTTTGGTCTAAAAAGTCAACTGTACTTTGACAGGCCATAGCTTTCACATGGAGTATCAAAAATTTCCCAACCAAAGCCTATTCTGAAGGAAATTGGATTCTCTACAACTTTGTCTCTCACATGCCAAGGCCATAAATGCTTCATTCAAGAGATATGATACAAAAGATTATAGGTCCTTTTCAAAAGTCAACCAAAAGCAGTTTTTTGTCAAAAGGCATATCATCAAGATAAAATCTTCAAATGGGAAAAAGGTTCCAAAGTGGCTTACAAAGGATATATTGAGGTTTCCAAAAAGTCCTAGAACTCTTCCATATCTTAAAAATGGAGGGAGATATGCCTTATCAAAGTTGGGCAATTTTGAAGGCAAAATGTGAAACAAAAGTGGTTCAAATGGGCCTAACTTTTTAAGATCTAATCTTGATCCACAAGTTATCCAAGTCACCAAATTCATTTCCCACGAATTATTAGATTTTATTTGATTTTATATGTTTTTTTATTCATTTAAATGATGATTAAAAGTCATATAAATTAAGTAAAAATCAAATATTTGATTGGGGGCCTCATAATGATCAATTCCAATCAGCAATTATACCACATTGCCAATCTAATTTCGTGCACAAGTTGATTGAACAAGATTGGAGCAAATTGGATCAAATTTGGAAAGTTCCATGAATCAAATTTCACAAAGTTTCAATGATTGATTCAAAGATATTTTGGGCCAACTCTTTAACCTAACTTGCTCTACTATAAGTATAGAACCTAGGGCAAAGCATTAGGGGACGAATTTATGGAAAAGGAGCCATATACAAGAAGCAAAAATTCATCAATAACTTGAAATCGGTTTTGAATAATTAAGGCGTTTCAAAGGGATCTGAAGCTTGCAAAACGTTCCTTGGATCATTCTGAAGCTATCCAGATTATTGCACTACATCAACACCCCCAGAATCATCTCCATATAGGCCAAGGTAAGTCACAAACAAACTGAGTTCGATTACGTTAATTCATGCATCCTCAATGAAATTTGTTTGCATATTATAATTTATCTTGGTGCTCTGAACGTTTCTGGGCTTTAAATTCAGTGTTTACGTGGTTTGAGCATGAATCACCATTGTTAGGGTTTACGAGCTCGATTTGGGGTTTTCTATTAGGGGAAAAATTAGGGGCAATTAGGGTTATCTTTGAGTTCGTGGGACTTGGACGAAGAAGATGGGGGGGGGTCGCGAAACATTTATATGAACGTATACGGATTTTGAGATGTGCAGGTTAATTCGCTACAAACGAATCTGTAGCAGATTCGTAGCAAAATCTTTTAGAAAATTGCAGGGTGAGTGGAGAAGATGATGGCGTGGCATCATCCCAATGGCTCGTTCATAATTTCGCGCGCGTTTCCAATCTTGTTTTTGGCTCTTATATATATTATGTCAAACGCGTTATTAAAACAAGAAGCATATCTAGTTGGAGTGGTAAGTCTAAGCGCGTATGAACGAAGGGACGAGGGTTCGATCCCTCGCTCCCTATTATTTTTTATGAAAAGCTTTGTTTCTTGATTACATACTGCGCCTACCATATGGAACACCATGCACTTCCAGATCTGGCCATAGGATTCACTTAACTACTTAGATCCAACGCCCTGAGTTGGTGTTCATATCTGGCCATAGGATTCACTTAACTACTTAGATCCAACGCCCTGAGTTGGTGTTCATACTACGCACTCTTCAATCTAACCACACACAATAAAAAAAACTTAATTTTTTATTTTGTTTTATATATTATTTATTAATTATATAATTAAATCTTTATAATGATTTATTATGTAATTTAATTTAAAAATTATATTAATAATATAATAAATATCAATATTTTATTTATTATTCGTTTCGATCGAATTAATCGGTCGTGATGATTAATAATCGTTTGTTTAATTAATTAAATGATATAATTCAAATAGATTTATTTGCTAAAGGTTTTAACCGACTCAATTGGTTACGATGATTAGCAATTTTCATAAATTCGTTATTGATTTTAATCAAACCTATTGATTACGATAATTAATAATTCGTTTAAAATACAACTAATTTGTTAATGGTTATAATCGAACCAAACGATTAGGATAATTAACAATCCTTCGTTAATTTATTAATCGTTCTAATCAACTCAATTGATTATGATGGTTAATAATAAAATAATTAATTTCTAAACAATAATCTTTAAAACATATTTATTTGCTAATGGTGATAATCGAATCAATCTATTAGAATAATTAGCAATTCTTTATTCAAATTAATTATGTTGATCAAACGCATTGATCATCGCGATTAATGAAACATATCATAATCAGGGTTGTACGCCACATCAAAACACAATTTCTTCTTCAAACTACGAATTTCAAAACTGCGATTTTCAAAACTTCCATAAGGTAATTCAAAATACCTTCAACACATTCATATCTAAATCTAAGGCGTACAACCCTGCCCCAAACTACGTTGACTCTGATCCTCCCTAAGGAGCTACGTAGGCACTTGGATAACCAAGGCGAGTCCCCTTCCCCAAAACCTCAATTAGGTTTAAATCTCACTTTTAACTCTATTCACTTTCTGTCATTAGCCATAAACCACAAACCTTACTATAATACTCTTACAAACCTTAAATGCAAACCTTAGGAAAGGGTTAAGGGTGCCTAACACCTTCCCTTGACCTGAACATAATAATAGACCCAAAATTCTCTAAAACTTCGTAGGGTTTCCTATTCGCCCTGGTAGAATAGGTGGCGACTCTAAATCTAAATTTTTTAGGGCAGGTTGCTACAATATATATATATATATATATATATATATATATATATATATATATATATATATATATATATATATATATGGAATGCCTAGTCTATTACGAGCCATGTCATCAAAAACAGATACAAGGCTTTGAATGGATAAGCATAATAAATCTAATCGATCTGTACAATGGTTTTCTTCCCTAAAAATATGAGATAAAATAAAGGACGTGTTATTAGTTCAATGTAAACAATTTAGCCACCCGTTTTTTAGAGGCTAATGGACAGTGTTTATATTGTTGAAAGTTTGAGCAACCAATTTGGAATCAGTTTCTACCCAAAGGTGCCTCTAATTTTTCTTATATGTTGATTCTATTACTCTCATTACTCATATGAATTCTTCATTCAGAGCAAAGTTCTCAACAATATTTTCTGCAAAACCACTAATAATATTTGCTGAGTGGTCCCTGAAAATTCCTCCACAAGCAGCATGATCAGGGACTCCAAGAGAAGTTCCATCTGAGTTGCATTTGATCCAAGAGAGGAGACGAGGCTTCCAAATTACTTCAATGATTCTTGAAGTTCTGGGAGGATGAGAGGAGACTTTGAAAGCTTTGAGGATTCTAAAATCTCTAATATTATAAGAAGTGGTGGCCTATGTATAATTACCGATTAGATTGACATTTGAAATTAACATGTTCAATACGCTCTTTCTATGAATGCGCTTGTTCTGGAATTTTTTTGCTTTCTACAGAACCAGGTGATATTGAAAGATTTAATAATAGCATAGAGGATTACCACCGCACTTGGTTTTGATTAAGCTTTGTTGGAAACCCTCTGCTATCTAAGAGATTGAACTGAAAAGCAAGTTAATTCAAACTAGATAACCAATTCCAAATGCTTTGAGCAAAATGATGTGCATGAATATATGATCATTTGTTCCCACATGGCTAACACATAGGACACAGATAGATGGATGCAAGTACAAACATCTTTTAGCTAGGACCTCCTTGGGGGGAACTTTCAAATTGATAAGTATCCAAATAAACATAGATTTTGATGGAGGAATATTATTATTCTAGATCAGATTTTCCCAACTTAAGTTTTTTCTATAAGGAGTCTTAAAGAGATAAGTGTCGCCCTCGGTTTTTTATATCTCGCGTGAGATACGAACTGACTCTTCTTTTGTTTTTGAGTTTTGAAAATCAGAGAGTCGCCACCGACTTTTATTTTATCCAATTAAGGAAAGGTTTATAAAAGAAACAGAAAAAGACCTTTAAGAGATTTTGGGTTCGGGGGTAGGTTATACAAAGGGAAGGTATTAGCACCCCTTTGTATCCATGGTTATCCATGGGCTCTTAATTGCTTAGCTCACTTGTTTGAATCATTTGTCTTGCCTTGAAATGCTTGTATGTGGTTTTAAAATACCTTTGTAAATTAACTTTGTAATGACCCTTGTGCGGATGTATACAAAGTGTTTTATCTTTCGAAAAGATGTTTTGAAAAAAAGATCTTTAATTTCGTAATGATCCTTGTTTGGATATATACAAAATGTTGTCTTTTTTTGAAAGTTTTGTTTTGAAAAAACAATGATATATGAGACATTTGTTGTTTTGATTTGATTTGAGCAAGCAATTAGGAGATCTACCCTAAGTTTATAAGGTCCTTTCCCATTTCTTTTAGAAAATTCTCTTTTGACCGAATGTAAACAAAAGTTTAGATTTGCATTTGAAACAGTAGAATTGATTTTTTTGAAAAGAGTAACAGAGGGATTACCCTAAGAGGTGCAAGTGTGATCGTGTTCTGGTTTAGATATTTTTTATCTTTTGAATTTAGTGATCTAACGCTTCAGTTTTTATCTTTGACATACACGCAGTTTTATATGTACAGAATTTTAAGTGCGGGAATGTAAAATGCGGAAAGTAAATCTACGCTATTACATCGATTGTGCGGAAAATGTAAACTACGCTATTTACACGAATTTGACAACCTATACACTTATCTATGAATTTAAACTGCAATAAGATAAAGGGAGAATATTTTTGATTTTTTTAGATGGTTGATTTTAATTAGAATTAATGCATGATTAATTTAATTAAATGAGAAATAAAATTTAAACCTAAAAATTAAGTCTAAAATATGTTCAAAATGTTTGTTAATTAATTTTAAAACAAAACTAATTTTTTTGGGATTTTTGAAATTGTTTTTTTGAAATTATTAAGTTAATTAACATATAATTATGCAAATAATTATACACATATATGAAACTTAAAGAGAAAAATATTCTAAATATGTACAAAATTAGCTTATAATATATAAACTTAATTTAATAAAAAGAAAATATTTTTTTCTGATTTTTTGATGGTTTAGAAATATTTAAAATGAAATATTTGAATATATATTGATTAATTAAACAAAATATTTTTATTATTAAGAAAAATAAAATATTTTTGTGTCAAAAATTAAAACAATATTTTATCAACTTAAAAATATTTTTTGTATATTTTTCTGATTTTTAAAACTATTTTAAATTAATTTTGGCAAGAAAAATAAATAAAATAGAAAAATGTAAAAAATATATTAAATCTGGATCATGTGTGGCTAGCTGGTAAGTCCATATCATAGACTAGCGTGTCTGGGGCGTTGGATTGAGGGACTGGCATGATCTGATGGCCACTGAAGCGAAGGAGCATGGCACGTGTATCACCTGCAAAGCACTGAATCAGAGAAAATTTAAATTAAAACGCGCGTGCGCCCTGGCCACTCAGGTGAGGACACCTCATCATCTTCAACCTCTCGCCACCACTTTTAACAACGCTTTTGTAAAAACAACGCTGTAATAAGTGAGTCTCAAACCTGCAAAATAGCGAATAGGGGTAAACTCATGCAAAAAAATTTCGCGACCTATGAAATCAACTAGCCTTGATCCACTGAGTTCAAATATGCCATTAGTTTTGTCTAATTTTGCCTCTAGCGAAAAATCCCATTTCAAGCTCATGAAACCCTAAAATGGCATACGCTTCAAACGTCCATTAAAACTCAATTAAAGCTCCAGAAACGACCAGAGCTTCAAACCAAACATAAATATGCGATTACATCTTGCTAAGTATGCATATATGATTATATTTTGGTAGATTTATGTTTGAGCAAACCGTGAGCTATTGGGGCGTGTTCTTGAGGTTTCAAGACTTGCAATTGATCTGGATAGGTTCAGTGAAGTGTAATGATCGTGTTTGAGTGTTTATTTTGTATTGAAAATGGCTTAAACTCAGAATTCGAAATTTGAATTTCTTTGAAATTTTCAAGTTGTTACAAGCATGGTACAAGCATAGGAATGACTATCAATTCGTGTCTCTTTTGTTGCTGAAGCATGCTACTTCATTTATAAGCAATGAATGAGCTTCAAACTTAAGCTAAGAAGCATTGATGATCTTTGAATCTTTGAATTCTTTAATATTAAAAAGTTTGAATTCTTTGGCCATGGCTTTGAATTTTCTTCACCCTCTTGCTCTAGGCCTGCTATGTACTTCTCTTTGTTGCAGAAAATAAGCTATCTTGATGACTCAAACAAGAGACAAAGCATTGGATAATGATCTTGCATCATTTCTTTTTAATTTAATTTTAAATGTAATAAATTAAACCAAAAAAGAAATAAAAATGTTATGAGCCTTAGGTTGGTCGTGGGAGGCCCTTAACATTGTTAGAATCATGTTTGGATCATGGAAACTTGGCCCCTTTTGGAAAAAAAACATTTTTGATCAATGTTGGTTTCATGCATTTTCCCAAAAATTAGCCAACTTCAACAAGGCATAAGTCCCTCAATTTTGATCATATGAAGGAGTTCTTGAACTTTTTAGAAACCTCAGGATGTCCTCTACAAGCCACTTTGGAAACTTTTTTTCATTTGGAGAAGTTATCTTGATGTTAAGGCCTTTGACAAAAAAACCACTTTTTGTTGACTTTGAAAATGACCTGTAATGTCTGAGCTCATATTTTTCAAATGGTGAATCCAATGACCATGGGATCAATTGCATTTGAAAGATAATTGAATTTTCTTCAAAACAAGCTTTGGTTGGAATTTTTTGAATGAACGAGGAGAGAGTTATGGCCGGTCAAAGTTTAGTTGACTTTTTAGGAGAAAACCCTAATTTTGAAACTTAGGGTTTTGTTGATTTTTGATCTTTTCTTGATGAATTATGATCAACCAATGATCAAATGATGAATCTTTTGACAAAATATGGATGTTGACAAAAAAACTCATTTTTGACTGTCTGTTGACTTTTCGGTCAAACTGGTCGTCTATTGACTGTTTGAGCTGCTGACCGTGCGTCTGAGCGAATTGAAGTTTGAAAATTTGTATGGTGGTACTTTGAGACATATGGAGGTCCATGAAATCCATGTGAGGTCTCAAAAACTTGTTCTCCTGAAAAAACAAAAACCCTAGTTAAGGACTGTTTGTGTAGGAGACAGTTAAGCGTACCTGATTTTTGTGCAGTGCAAAAGATTGATTTGATTGATGGTACAAAACACGGAGAATCGCGCTGTCAGCGAGTTTGACTGTCAACTGGCTGTCTGGGCATTAACATAACAGTTAAAGTGAAAATTCAACAGTTAAAGTTAATTTTTCCTTTTTGTTTTTTGTTGTGTTAATGGTGAAAATTTATTTACATGAGTTGTTAGAAAAACACAAACATAATAAATAAACAAAAAATACTGTACGCGGACGAAATTACCGATAATAACCTTGAAAAATATTTAATGCACAGAAGAATAAATATTTACCTAGCAGAATAAAAGATTTTGAAAATAATAGAATATAGTACAAAAATTAGTGGGAAACAAAAACTAATAATTATTTACTCGTTACCAGTACAGTCTGGATCGCCGGACTCTGCGCCTGCAAAATTTAATTCTGTACCAATTGCGTCAGTACTATTTATCTGTAAATAAATCTCAAATAAACAGCGTGTGTGAAGTGATAAACAGTAATTGGCATTTGTGTAAGAATAAATTCAACAGCGAACCAAAATACCGTATAAGAAAAATTCTAAAAACCGAGTATTCATAAAAATCAGGATATTTGTGAAATAAAATCCAAGATTATATGAAACTCCCAATTTTTAGACAGAAATCTGTTGTCTTGTTCTTGAAAAAGATGCGGGCAAATTTTGGGGTATAACAATAAGCAACCTTAAGATTCAAAGACCCAGCAGATGACACTACTGCGGAAAAGACAAACAACAACGGTTGGAAAGATATATAATCACGCAGGCCCATACGTTGTTATGTAGCGTGTGGTTGTATATATGATACTTACAATCACGACCCAATAACCGTTGTAATAAAATGGAAAGCGCGCACCCTATTACAACAGTTTTTACTAAGGACTGTTGTGATAAAATAAAGGTCTTAGGTTTGATTCCCAACTGCGTCGTTTTGTTATTTATATTTTTCTAGAAAGTGCGCGAGATAATATAATGGTTATGATATATAACCGTTGTTAAATTTACTGTATAATCAACAAATTTTATCCTGCTTCTATAATTTTTCTCATTTTTTAACCTGTATTATTGTTCAATAAATCACAGTAGAAAAAATAACTCACATTTGTGATAAAGTTATCTTAATAATAATAATTGTATCATATTGAATTGTATCAGAACAAACATATCTCCTACAATTTATCATAACAAATAACCTACAATTTACACATTACATAACATCACACAGTATCTTGGTGTTTTGGTTTCTTGTCTCTTGGTGTCTTGGCTCTTGGTGTCTTGACTCTAAAGACCTATAATTTCAAATGATTAAACTTGTTAGTAAAAATACTTAGAAATTATAACATACAATTAATATATTATGAATAAATAATAAATTACTTACTTGTTAATTTTCCCATATGTCTTCTTCATGGTCGATTTTAATAGCATGCACATCATTTCCATCAACTTCATCATATGAAGTAGGAATTCTTGTGTTGTGTAAGAATGTGCGAAGGGAATATCAAGACTCTTATCACTAAGAGGAATGTGTTTTCCTTGGAGAACGATTGACTATTTCCCTTATATGTCCGAAGGATTGGTAACATAGAAAACTTGTTTTTCTTGAGAAGCCATGATGAATGGTTCGGTAATAAAAGATGCCTTGCAAAGGTCGACACGGGTGAATCCTAATTCATCAATGTGTACACCATTACTATTATTGGGAACCCACTTGCATTAAAATAAAACAACTTTGAAAATAACATAATAAATCTCCCAAATCTCATCAATGACACCATAGAACGCGGTAGTTGCTAATACAATATTCTTATCTCTCGAACAAGAGAAATACATCGATTCGGCTTCAACCATAACCCCACTATTTTGCATTGTACTACGATAATATTTTGATTTTGTATGAAAGATATAATGACCAATGTCGTATGCAGTCCAAGTTATGACATAAAATTTTGGCTCGTACAACAACCATTTAAGTATATCGAATGCACAAAGATCATTAGATACACTTTCATTAAACAAATCTATAATATCTTTTTATGCTCTATCAACAACAACTTGTCACTCATTCGGGGATATTTTTTCCTCAAATGTCTTTTGTGAGTATCTATGAAAGGTTGAACTTCATCTATATTATTCAATATATAGAAATGTGCTTGAATAACTACATCCCGAGCCATTGACTTACTATTTAGACCTTCAATACCTGGTCCGTCTTTGTCAGCATGTCGAGACTTTGGAATTCTTATAGAATATGCTTCCGACAAATAGTTTGTACAAAACTCAACAACTTCTTCTTTGATGTACCTTTCAACAATCAAAGCTTCCTATTGGTGATGAATATTCGTATATCATTTAAAGATATTCATATATCGCTCTATTGGATACATCCACCTTAAATAAACTTGACCATAAAATCTGATTTCTCTGACTAGACAAACAAATGAACCATAATGTCAAATAATGATGGAGGAAAATATATCTCCAATTGACATAAGATAGTGGCAGCCTCATCTTATAGTTCATCTAATTTTTTGAAATCAAGAAATTTATTATATGTGGCATTGAAGAATAAGCACAATGTCGTTATAGTTACTCTCACATTTTTTGGTTGGATCCCATGGATAGCCACTGGTAGAAGTTGTTGCATCAATACATGACAATCATGAGATTTTAAACCAATTAAATTGAGATCTTTCATTGATACAATTTTCTTGATGTTTGATGAGTAACCTTGAGGAACTTTAATACCATGCAAAAAATTGCAGAAATTTTATTTTCCTTTTTAGGTAGAGGGTGACATGCTGAAGGAAGATAAGTTCTTTTTCCTTTCTCTATTGGAGCCAACTATATTTGTATACCCATTGCCTCCGTGTCAAGACGGGAAGTCTTACTATCTTTAGTCTTTCTAAAGAAGATAGACCTCTTTTTCCATATACTTTTCTCAAATGGCCTTTTTTCTTTTTCTCTCTTCTCAAAGACAACATTAATGTGATCCTGTCGTTGATAAACTTCATCCCTGGTTAAAGGTTCAGGAGCCTCTTCAAAATTTTGCTCTCCATTTAAATCCTTCTACAATCTACGATAAGGATGACCGGGTTTTAGAAATTTTCGATGCCCTAGGTAAACCGTCTTGTTTCCAACCTCAAGTTGGCAATAACAAGTATCTTCTTCACATATTTGACACGCTTTGTGTCCTTTGACACTATATCCATCCAAGTTATTGTAAGCCTGAAAGTCAGTGATTGTGTAAAATAACATTGCACGCATCTTAAAATTATCCCCATAATATGCATCATCAACCTCAATGCCTTCATCCCACAAGAGTCGTAAATCTTCGATTAATGGACTTAGATAAACATCTATGTCGTTACCAGGTTGTCGTGGTCCAGAAATCATCATACTTAATAATATATATTTGCGCTTCATTCACAACCAAGGAGATAGGTTGTAAATAGTGAGAAGAACAGGCCACGAAGAATGATTATATGACCAAAGTGGTTGGCTCAACGCCAAAATTCGGAAAGAACGAATCAATTTTCTTCCATTGTAACGAATCAGCTACGTGGCGAATGTTTCCATCACGATTCCTTTCTATAGCGTTCGAAAATGGAGAGGGAGAGATGTCCTAATAATAATTCCTTTTGAACATTAACATCTTCCTCTTTTTTTTTCTTTTCTTTCGGAATTGGCACGCATAATCCTTCACGCGAAATTTGGAAGAAAAGGCAACCTTCCTTGGGAGAGTGTTTCCTAGCCACACAAACTTTTAATTTATCCTAAGCTAATAGGAAGGGGAAAAAGATCTCAATCTACCCTAAGTTGTCCAAGTGTGGGCATTTCACCTAATAGAGATTTCAGAGGTCCGAGAGGCTGGTTATACTAAGGGAAGGTATTAGCACCCTAAGTATCCGTAGCACTATACGGGAACCTTTCTACTGTCTATGCATTGATTTTATGTTTGTTTGTTTGTTGCTTGATTATTGAGAAAGTTTCTCCTTTGTGTTAGGAGAGGAAATTAACTGAAGATTGACGGGTGAACTGAATGTTTTTGATGTTTTGTTTGCTTGCAAAGATTCCTTGTGAATCTTTTGCCTACATATCCCTAATGGAAGTCAGAGCTTTTGTAGTTCGGGGAACTAATTAGGGAAATGGATTTAATTTTAAGGTGCCTTGTTTAAAGCTCAAGGTTGAAGCTTGAATGATCTCTGTTTATAGGAAAGAGACAAATAGTCGTCTTTACAGATAGATATTTCTACTATTCCACCACAAACATTTTAAAATGATAGAAAAATAGGTTCATTTCTTAAAGAATGGGACCATACTTGGGTGAAGCAAGTATGCCAGTCACAATCTCTTGAATGAAAGAACAATTCTCAACTAGTTTAGAGAGGGGAGAATCTGGACGTGAAGTCGACAGAGTAGTGCATCTAGTCAATCTAAATGGGAAAATGTTTTGAAAGTGAACTGAAAGATGTTTGTATATTTGAATGTGGAAAAATAGGAGAAATGTCTCTTTGTAGAGATAAACCATATCTATCTAATGTATGAGAGATCTAAATTTGATTGGCTTATACAAGGCCCAAGCTTTGAGGCTTAAAATGACAGTTTGAGACTGACTCTAAGGGGATGATTCCATTGGGGAAGGTTTTGACATGAAGGAAGTATGTGTTCTGTACTAAGCCCAGAATTGTGGCTGACTCTTTGAGGATGCTCTTATTGAGCAGGGATTGGTGGGAAGCTGACCTTACCAGGGAGTTTGCTCTTATTGAGCAGGAATTGATAGATGAAAGCCTAGAATTAAGGTTAAACCTACTGGGGATATTACTGTGTTAAGGATTTATTGATGTACGCTGACCCTTTCCCGGGTTTTCACTCTACTGAGGAGGAATGATGGAGGCTGACCCTTTCCAGGGGTTTTTGTTCTTATGAAGATTTGAAATTGATTGAAAGGTTTTTTGGTAGGTGTTCTGTACGAAGCCTAGAATTGAGGCTGACTCTACTGAGAATGGACTCAGAGGGGTTATTAATGAAAATCCATGATTGAGGTTAACTATGAAGGGTTGTATGAATAGGGTTGATTGAGGCCTTGGTTTTAGGTTGACTCTCTAGGGATTATAGGAGACCAGCTTACTCCTGTTTTTAGGGAGCATATATGCTTTTGGTTTAAGGTCCAAGGTTGGGACTAACTCAACTAGGGAGATTATATGAAAGGTTGTTTGGGGTTTTTTGGTGTCTTGTACAAATCCCAAGATTGAGACTAATCCTGCTGGGGATTATTGTTTTTCCTGGTGAGGAGATCCAATGGTTTGGATTCTTTGATGGTTTAAAAGATGAGGGTTTTTTGTGGTGTCTTGTACAAAGCCCAAGATTGAGGCTATCTCTTGTCAGGGGAAAGTTCAAGTGTTTGAACCCTTTTTGGCTTACTGGGGAAAACTCTAGGGGGTTTGAATCTTTTTAACTCTTGCTGAGGAATGGCCCTCAGGGGTTGGAATCCTTTGGTTGTATGAAAGGGATTTTCTTCCTTGTACGAAGCCCAAGGTTATGGCTAACTCTGGATGGGGAAAGACTCAAAGGTTTTGGATTCTTTTGACACAAGGAAAGAGTTTTTCTGCCTCGTACGAAGCCCAAGGTTGTGGCTGACTGCTCACTGGGGAGACTCTATTTTCTGCCTTGTACAAAGCCCAAGATTGTGGCTATATGTGAAGGAAACAGAGTTTGGAAATTATGAATGACTCTATTTTGGGGGGTGCCTTGTACAAAGCCCAAGGTTGTGGCTACCACAACTGAGGATTTGAAATACAAAGATTGATACAGCTGGATGAAATAAACTCAGAGGTTTGAAATCCTCTGGACTCTGCTTAGAGAAGCAGGAGATGGGTAATAGAGATTGTCCATGTCTCTCATTCCTAAGGTTGAACTAAGGATGAATGAAGATGATTGAGAATTAAAACTTTCCATGTCTATGACTCTGTAGGGAAGAAGACTCATTGACTGAGTTTGAGTGAATACTTGAATGACTGTGATTGAACAGTTGAATGATTGTGATTGTGAATTTTAAGGATTTGGCTTCTCACAAGGGTAAAGGTGACTAAAGTTTTGTCCTATGCTTTTAGGATGCCAGAAGGGTCCTTATATACAAGATCAAGAGGAAGCTGTGGGATGCTTAGAAGAAGCCTGTGGGTCCTTGCATTGTAAGCCTAAGAGGAGGATAATCGAGGGTCATCGAGGGTCCTTGTTATAGCACAAGAGAAATCTATATTGGCTTGACTAATTTGGCTCTATGCAAATGGGTAAGAGGTTTCACCAGGAATAATTCCACTTGGGTGGATGTGCCCTATTTTTGTTCTAAGGCTTTTTTTAAGATGGTTCACCGGGAATAATTCATCTTGAGGTTGAAACTATGTTATTCTATTAGAAAAGAGTCTTCACCGGAAAGTCGTCCTCAATCCTAGGTCATAGTACAATGATATATATACAGGTTTGTCTGTCCTAAGGTTTTTCTCAGACGAAGATTTAAACAGTATATATTTACAGGTATATTAAAAGCAGTAAATGAAAGCTATAAACACTACCTGGGTGAAGAGAAGGCTCAAAGATGTATGTATAGAACCTCAATGAACAGTTTTAATGAAACGCAATTGAATGCTATTTTGAAAAAGGTTGAATGTTTGAATTGAAAATGAAATTGAAGTTTTGAAAATAGTTGAAAATAGAAGAAGAGAAGGCTTTAGGACTTATACCTCATAAGAGGTGCCTAAAATGGTCTAGAAGTAGTTTCACCGGGAATAATGCCCCTCCTAGTACCAGAGTTTTAAAACAGATGAGAAGATTTTGTACAAGAGACAAGGTTTTGAAAATAGACAAGTATGTACAAAAACAAAAGGGTTCATATGAACACCTTATTTTTTATGAAAAACAGTTGAAAGAAATTGATGTTTGAAATTGAATTGAAATTGAACTGAAAATGAATTAAAAATGAACTGAACTGAACATGAGCTGAACTGAAAATGAAAAACAAGGTTGGGACTTATACTCAAGGAGAGGCCCGGGAGATTTGAAATATTTGAATTGAACTGTAATTGATTTGAACTAAAAGTAATTTGTAAATGTAGGGTTTGTTGTTTTGGAAAACCCTAACTGTCTATTTAATCGGGAATGAATGATAAAACAACCAAAATAAGGTAAGATATAATATCTTCACTTAATTAAGACCTAAGTAATTAGGGTTTGTTTACAAAAACATATTTACAAAAGGTTTGGTTTTGAAAAATCAAAAGAAAGTATATTTTAAAAGTATTAAAAATACTTAAAAAAACCCCATTTTACACCTAGCAATAATACATCAAATAAATAATATTTTTGTGATTTATTTGGATATTCTCAAAATAGGTATGATAAATGAGAAGTGTGTGAAAAATAAAGTTAAAATGATTAATTTTGATAGGTGAACGAATTAGGTGAAGTTGTGAAGAAAATTGAAGAAATTAGTGGCAAAAAGTTTGGTTTTGGTCCTAACAAGGGTTGAACCCACGCCACTTGGGAGGCCAACACAAATCAAAACCAACTGAGCTGCACGCTCAGTGTGATAATGGGATACATGCGTTTTGTTTTATTTTGAATCCACCCAAAAATTCAAAAAAAACGCGCGCATCACCATCTTCATCTTCAACCTCCAACTCGTTGGATTTTGAATTTCCAACTTCCTCAGTTCTCAACCAATTGCCAAGGTGTAAACATGGAAATCGTTCTAATTTGTCTCACGATTTCAGAAATGTAACTAACATGGATTTCAGTTGGCTATAGCTTTCTAATTTCTCAGAAAAGAACCCCAAAATCCTAAAATTGAAATTAAATGACAAATATGATGAATAAATGAATGATGATAAAGGGGTTTTGATTCCCTGATGATGTAGAATGAACTGGTATCAAGCTATATGAAAAAGAGTGCACGAATTATGGAGATAGAGTTTGAAATCTTACCTCTGAAACTGAAGGTAGATGACTATGGTAGGGGACTGTCAGCAATGAAATGATGATTACAAAAGCTTCCCTGTACCGCAGGGATGCTAGAGGGACCTTTATTTCACCTTGAACCACCCTGAATTGCCCAGCTCAATCTCACCTATATGAGCTCCAAGTGAGAATGGAAGATGATGATCCTGCACTTACAGATGAGTTGTAGGCATCTGAATAGCTTCCTTACACCCCAAGGAAGCCATTGAAACACTCTATGTGGATTGAAACCTTCTAGATTGCTCAACCCGATTCCATCTACTTGAGCTTCAAGTGAAGTGTGGCCATGGTGCTCTAGCAGTTATAGAGCTCCAATGAGAACCTAAATCACTCCCCTTTAGTCTCCTTGAGATGTTAAAACGATCGCTTTCAATGTTTAAGTTCTGTATTGAAGAATAGCCCCCTTTATTCCAAGAACTTTTGAAAAGTGATCAAAAGAGAGAGAGAGTTTGGAGAAAGCAAGAATTGAAGTTGCTTTGGTGTGATTTTGAACTGAAATGAACTCTCTATTTATAGGAAAATGATCAGATTTCTTTGAGAGAGTGAGGTGAGCTTTATGAGGTCACTTTGAGTTACTTGGCCATGAAGAAATTATAAAAATATCCAAAATGCAATGATGACAATTTGATTCCCCTTGATCCAAAGCCCTAGCCTTTGATTTATTATGATCTTTAGAGATTATTTCTGACGCAGAAATGCCTCTAATTGGCTTAGGGGAAGATTCCTTGATGATTCATCAAAATTCCATTTTGTAATGATTACTTAATCACATGGCTTTGATTTTTTGAATCTCTTGCAACTTGGATGCTATGACTCAATTATTTCTACATAATCCTTTATGATATAATTGGAGTTATATAGCACCAACTATTAGAGGCATTTGCACAAAACTGACCAAAACCAAAGTTGGTTGTGCCTTGAAATTCAGCCTTGAATGCCTTACTTTGATCATGCATAACTCCTTTAAGAATTTGAATTAGGAAGTTATCCAATACTTTTTGAAAATATTGGAGGATGTACTTAAATCCATTAGTTTTGTGTTTCCTCAAAATCATCAAGGAAATTTGTGAAAACGGCCCATAAAGTTTGGAGAAATTTAGGCTTTCTCACCATATTAGGATTTTGCAGCAACTTTGAAGCCCCATATCTATCAAATGGTTGATTTTTTGCAAAACCTAGAGTTGTGACAAAGTTGTTTATTGGACCAAAATCTAAAATTTTCATGTTGGAAGATTTCTTTAGTCTGTACTTGAAATTTTGAGTTATTCCCTCTCAAAGTTTAAAGAAAATCCTTGAAAACACTAAGAAAATTTTCTAAGTATGAAAAAGTCAAACTTTGACTTTTTGATCCCTAGTTGATTTTCTTGATTTTTCTTGGTCAAATGAATTCAAAAATCATATGTTGATGATTTTGATCCTCAAAAGTCTATGGTTGACCAGAAATCCAAAAAGTCAAAGGTGATCCTGTAAAGTTGACTTTTTTCTAATGAACTGAGTTTCTGGAGATTTCATATAAACCAAACTCTCCTCCTCAAATGAATGATATGAATGGATCATATTTAATTATTAGAGGATCTTGAGCTATGATTTGAGCTATGGGATCTTGTCCTGGTCAAAAGTCAACTATTCAGGTGAATTAGGTCAAAAACCCTAATTATGGACCAGATGAATTTTATGATTGTGGATCTTGAATTGAAGTACAACTACCATTGGATATTTACATAGAAATCATTTGAATATACTTAGGCCTTTTGGATAATGTTTTGAAGCTTTGCAAGTATTCCCAAATGTGAGCCCTGATCTTTGTCCTTGATGGACTCAAAACCCTAGAAGATGTTTTTATGAAGCCTTTTGGATGGAAGTTCTGATAGTCATGAGTTACTTCAAGTAGTTATTATCCTATTTTATTTTCAACAAGTTAAGAAGATTTTAAGTTATATAAAATGTTTGAGACTTAGTCTCGGTGCACTGTTATATTTCAAAATATTTTACGTTCTCCCCCTTTTTGTCATAAATCAAAAAGCAATAAAAACACAGAGGCAATAAAACAAAAAGTCATGCATACATAAATCAATTTAAACAAGCAGAAGCAAATAGGCAGAAAACATCAGCAAAAAGAGCAAATTAAACTAAGGTTGGGAGGAAGGTGGAAGTCGTGTGAACAATGCTTCTAGAAGACTCTTGATTTGATTACTTGATTCTTCTTACGTGCCTAGCATCTCTTTGATCTCTTCGTTGGTTTCATCCAGTTTTTCTAGCCTTACCCTGACAGCTTCATTTTCTTTCTTCAACTCATCCAGATTTTTGTGAACCGTAGAGGATGGAGCTATTTCAACAAAAGGTGTCTGAATCTCAAAACCAACTGCAGCAGATTCTTTCTCAGAATTGGTTGCAACTGACTTGCATTTCTCTTCAAAAACATCCATAGGTTGAGACTCAGGAGATTTTTCTTTAACTTTTGATTCCTATAGATCCTCCTAGTGTTGGTTATCTAGATGACGAAGGGGTTTCTTTTCCCAGAGACGTGGAACTTGTTCCTTTAAGACTTTCAAATGATCATTGAAGTTCTATTGTGCAATTTCATAGTTGGGGTCCTTCATCTTCAGATATTCAAAGTTAAACCATTTTCTGAAGTGAGTCCATAGATAGTCAGAAGCAGTTGGATTAGGATTCTCCATGCAAGCGTGCTTCAGAGAATCAACCCATCCCTGTATTTCTGTCTCAAAAACCATCAAAGAGTTACCAACATCTGATTTGGATTGTTTTGGTTTTGGTTTGGGAATGGCTATTTTGTGTGAAGATGAGACAAGTTTGTCCAAGCTTCTGGGTCAATTATGGTTCTAAGGAGATCTTCTGAGGATTTTGATGGAGATGGAGATGGAGAATCAGAAATGAGGATAGGCGAGTTAGGTGGTGTTGATTCATAGGGAAAGGGAATATCTAGAATGGTGAAGGGTTTTGAAGGTTTGATAAGAATATGTGGTGGTTGGGAGGTATTGAGAGGAAAGTCGATACTAGGAATAGGTGATGTGGGGTCTGGTATTTGTTCAGATGTGTTATTTGGATTTTCTGGTTGGGGAGCATCAAAGATAGGATCAAAGTGATCAATATCATGGAGAACATGTGCAAGTTCGGGATGTGTAAATGATGGATTAATCAGAGGATTTGTAGGAATGGTGGTGTTAATTTCTATGTGAAAGTCGTCAATATTTTGTGGTGAGGGGTGGTCTGCAGGTTTAGGAGATGAAGGTGTTTCAGATGTTGATAAAAAGACGGATTCGACAACAGAAACGAAATAGGAGTTACCTTTTTTTTAGCAGCCTTGGGAGTTTTTTGAGAGGTTCCCTCTCCAGTAGCTTTTCTCTTCTTAGATTTTCTCATACCAACTTCTGGAGGTTGTTGCCTGAGATTTTGGATGTTGATTTCAGGAGTTGTTCCATCACTCTTAGAAGCCTCCAGATATCTGAGGATAATTTCTTGATGAGTATCCGTTGAGAAGAGAGGGAAATCCTTCAAAGGGACTCTTCTGGTGGTGATGACTTCCTCTGTAGTGATGCTGGGATCCTTCTTGATGGTTTCTATAATTTTAATCATCTTGAGGTTCTTCGTATTGAAGGGTTTTCCCACACTTGGTCCCAGAACTTCAGTTTGTTGAGTTTCAGTCAGGTGTTCTATCAGCTTGTTCTCTGTCAGAATATCTGAGATTAATCTTCCTAGAGGAATCCAATCTCTTTTGGTTTTATCTTCTTCTCTTGTTTCCTTGACACTTGTTGAAAATTTTAGTAACACACGCTCGATGTCAAACAGGATGTTATGACATCCACAATTACGCAGCACAGACAGTAATAACAAAATAACATAAAAACAATAAAGAACACACATAATTGTTTACCCAGTTCGGTTCAAACAACCTACTCTGGGGGCTACCAAGCCACTGATGAAGTCCACTATCAGTAGTATCAATTCAAAGCTAAACTCCCCCGTTTACAACTTCTCACTTAATCACTACCCAATGACCCTTCTACCTAGGTTCTACCTAGATATGGAATATCTCCATTCCACTCCCCATCCATCACAGCAGTGATTACACATAAACACATAAACAATTACAGATAGAAGACACTCTTCAAAAACACACCTTGATCTGCTTAAAAGCTTCAATCAAGAGACACACACTCGTGCTTAAAATCTTAGAGTGACATTACACAAACACAAACTATTCCAACGCAATCATCAAGGACAATTGCTTGGATCACACGAGACAGTTATAGAACAACAGTTCTTCACAATACAAAATCCTCTGTCTGCATTCCAAAATAGGATTGCAGTCCTTTTTATATGCAGTCTTGGGCCTTGGGCTTTTTAAGAAACACATTAGGGTTAACCATGCTAACCTAATTCACACACCAACTGTCTGTTACAAAATGTGCTGTCAGCAGGATCTTCTGGATGAAATATGCAGCACTCAATAAAATGTTTCCTAAACTGATAATTGAGATAAATCTGGAAACACATTTAATAAACAATAACAGCTCCTGCTGTCACACACGGATGTCATGACATCGATCATGACATTCACTACAAAAACTGTATTAGCTTCACACATATGCAACCTGCATAAAACAATATAAACCAGGTATGTTTTACCATTAATGCAGCCAACATGAAAACACCTTCACTTGTTTTCATATGGTTGAATAGAGAGTGAGGGAGATGAACTTTGGCCTTTATGGAAATGAAGTACAACAAATATTATTGACAACGTTGATGTAGTTTGGAGAGCTTGTTGGCTTTCTATGGTTGATACATCCCAGAATGATTTTGGCCCATATTCCGAGATTGCTTTTCAGATCTTTGATTTTGTTGGAAGGTTGCCCAGAAGTGAAAATTTCTTTGGGAACAAGAGTTAGGTCAGAACCTTTTTCTGCCATTTCAGTACACCTAATTTCGTTTCCATCATGACCAATAAGTTTTCCAATGAGATCTTCAGTGATGACGATCTTTTTCCCCATTACATATGATGTTACTTGATGGTTTGATGATATTGCGTGAATCCATAATTCTTTAACCAGTTTTGGGAAAACTGGACCGATTAGACGATCGAAGAACCTTGTCCATCCTTGAAACATAACATCTCGAGTAATGTCGCACCCATTCTCTTTCATTCTCTCAAAATCCACTATCAGTTCACAAAGAACTGAAGAGAATCAACGGAGTGAGGAGAATTCTTGTGGGTTCAACGTACCTTTCTTCGTTGTTGATTTGAGGAGCAGGATCTTGAGATTGTTGTTGTTGTTGAGAAGATGAAGTCATTGTTCATACATTTAGGGTTCAGAGAAAAGAGGGAAAAGATTTTGGTTTGCAAAGAGTAAAGAAGACAAGAATACAATGGCAGAGAAAGTAAGGTGAGTGAGGGTGGGAAAGGTGTGAAAGTGAAGGGAAGTAAGTGTTTATATATACATATATATATATATATATATATATATATATATATATATATATATATATAGCGTTAATAGTAGTTTACCCCCCTGTAATATGAGCGAGTTTTGGTTTACCCCCTACCGTTGCCAAAGGCAGGTTTTGGCAACGGTTTTTTTGAAAAAACCGTTGTCAAAGGGTAGGGAGGGGGCAAAAACAAAATTCGCTAACATTACAGGGGGGTGAATTACTATTAACCCATATATATATATATATATATATATATATATATATATATATATATATATATATATATATATATATATATATATATATATATATATATATATATATATATATATATATATATATATATATATATATATATATATATATATATATATATATATATATATATATATATAGCCGACGATAGAAAAACATGACGTTAATGATAATTAAGAAAATAAATGAAATGATTACGAAACATAATGATTTCTCACAGAGGGATAGTGTAAAAATCTTGAGAACAGTTACCGATGTGACTCGCGCCTCAATGCATCAACTTAAACGTTTCAGCCTTTCAGATTCTGAACACGTGTTTATCCTCAAAAGGTGACTTAGCGCTTAGGCTGACAGATGTTCATGTAGTGAAATTCATTTCTATCCTTGAACAACATTCAGATCTTTTGGATAGTTTCTGAGACAATTTTCCTTCTGACTTATGAAGAGTAATTGTTCAGATGTTCAAAAAAATAGGCAAACGAAACTCTGAGGAGTAATTATGCAGAGACTACATTTTCATTCTGGACATAATTCCATATTGATATTTTTCAGAATGAAATTAAATCTATCATCAGCAAGGGGTTTTGTGAAGATAGCAATTGTCATACCCCAAATTTGTCCTACCCTATTTATCTGGCTTACATTTATGTGCATGTTTCATATAGGTCACCCAATCCATGCATTCATATCATTGGTACTGTTCAAAAGGTGACAAGAAAGAAGCTTCTAGTGCAAAGAATTTTTTATCAAAACACAAGGATCTGAGGTCTAATCCTGTGGCATTATCCTTGTTGAGAGGGCTCTCTTGACTTGAATCAGGGTTTTCTCATCCTCAACCCAGGGCATTGGTGGGAGTATACAAGCTTGCAGTTCACCTGATCATCCTGGATTAGGGTTTCTTGACCAAAGTGAATACAATTGACTTTTTGGTCAACACATGATCAAGAGATGATTTTATGGGGAAAGGTTGCATGATGACTATGTGGAAGTATCCAGTTGATTACCATTGGTTAGAAACTGATTAATAGGGAGTTTCATCAAGATTGGAGAAAAATCAGAACAGTTGACTTTTTGGTCAAAATCAGGTCAACCACTCAAATATTGACTTTTGGTGGAAAATCAGTCAAGAAAAGTCAGAGAAAAAATAAAATCAGGGTTTTGACAAAAGTTACCAAAAATAGAAAAAATCGAAAAAGGGGAAGTTTTCATACTTAGAAAATATTTTGAGCTTTTAAAGTATGATGAGCAGTCCACTTTAGCACTGATTTACACGTGGCAAAAAGCATTTTTTTGGGAAAATTTCCAACATCAAAGTTGTTCCTCTCATGGAGGAGAACAACATTGTAGTTGGACACTTTTCCATTTGAGTCTTAGTTGAAGAGTTATTAATGTTTGAAGTTGAGGTTTTTCATTTGAGTCAAGTCATAAGGCTGGGCAAATTTCTGGGCATACGTGTAGCATTTCATCAAGCACGTGGTGTGTAATATTGGAAGACAATTCTAGGGCAATGCAAGAACCCTAAGAATTCAAACATGGTATGCATCTACTCTCCTCCATGCACTCTACACAATGAGCCAATAATCATGTTAATTGGATGTGTAATGGATCAATTATGATGCTTCAAAATCATGTGTTCACACTGGTCATGGTTATGCCTCTGGTTGGGCACAAACCCCCAACCCAGGTCACGCGTGAACCTTTCATCAAACACATGGCACGCTGAATTCAAAGCCAGTTTTAGAGGCCTACAAATATCCATTGGGATCAA
Organism: Vicia villosa; assembly: GCF_029867415.1. NCBI lineage: Eukaryota > Viridiplantae > Streptophyta > Magnoliopsida > Fabales > Fabaceae > Vicia > Vicia villosa. Next base: position 41,095,636 of record NC_081183.1, on the reverse strand, counting down.
GCTTGGTGTTGAATTGTTCCTTGCCACGTCCTCTTTACAATAAGCCCTGAATTGTAACAATTGGGCATGTGTGGACCAAGATGGAGACATATAAAGTCATGCCCTAACCAAACCACATTTCTGCCATGGACGTGAGACCAAACCAAGTCACGCGCGCGCAAGCCATATGCAGCAACAATACATCATGTTCCAGTTCCTTTTTCTCCCACTTCCAAGCATCTTTCCCAAATCTCTTCAACACCAAAGTTCCTCTCCCCAATACCCTCTTCTCATCAAACTTGAATTCGTATCATATAGTGATCTATGATGAAACTTATGGACATGCAAAGTGGCACCATAAATGATTCAATTAAGCAAGGCATGAAGCAGGTTTTATTGCAAGGCAAAGGCCAGTCACCATCAGCATATTCCCATAAGGTCATGCACTAAAGCTGAAACGCATAAGCATGTACAAGAGTTACCATATGTGCTATACTTGTACATCAAGCTTATGGAGGAATGATCACCTACAACACCCACACCATAAACCTTACACCATCCTATATAAACAAAACCACACTCCCATTGGGGACACACACATCATTTCTCAGTTTTCATATTCTTCTCTCATCACTCTCTCCATCCTCTCTCTTTCCTCATCTCTATCTTTTCTTCCCAAACAACAAAAAGTTTGTTACAAGCTATAACAAACTTCTACACCTCCATAACTGACATCAAGCTCTAGTAACCTCTCTCCATCATCACTCCTATAGCTTCTGAACCACCAATCACCACCACTGCAACCACTAATCACCACCACTCTCAACCACCATGAACCTTCTTCAACCTTCTCTCACGTTTCTTTAGCAAGGTCAACACCATAGACTCCCTCTAGATTCAATCAAGGCCTCTGAATTCAAGATTCTGTTATGAGTTTATTTCTCATACAACACAAGGTTCATCCAAGCCTTCAAAGATCCTTCACCGTCTCCATCAAGCATACATTCGGATTCATCTGTGGAGCTTTCTTCTTATCCGTTTACTCCAAGATTTTACAGGTAAGTCTTCCAAGATCCCCTTACACGTAGCACCATGTAATCAACTGTATATCGCATTTGCATACATATATGAAATTCTTGTGATGTTTGAGTGTGATCTGTCTTGCGTGAAGTGCTCGTTACTTACATGTTTGGACCGTGTATTCAAGTTCTATGAATGTTTGCGAACGCGTAGATATGTTGAGATCTCGTTTTAGTGGATTCGCTTAAAGTTAGGGTTTATAGTTTGGCTTCAGTTCGTATGCTAGAGAAGGAATTAAGAAAATTTAACGGCATATTTGGAATCAGCGCAAGATTTTGAGTCAGTAGATAGTATCTTTTTAGTTTTCTGGAAAATTTCATGGGGCTCCGCCGTGAGAACGGTCGGAGAAGACGACCGGAGTCCGTCGCCGGCGTCTGAGCTTGTTCAGATATTTTCTCTCCATTTTGCTGACGTGGCGCGCACTCTTTGGTCCTTGTTCCCAGCTTTTCGCTTTTAATTTTATTTTAATCATTGAAAGATGACGTGTTATTACGTGATTGGCCAGACACTAGTTTTGTCTTTTCCTCACTTTAGTGAACCATGCCCCATTGATACAAGTGTTGTCACGTTTTATTTTTTTAAAAGCATAGGTTATAATGGAAATACATGTATGCTGGTTTGTTGAAAATAAATAAAGTTGGTTTGAAATAAATAAAGAGGACGATGGGCCTAATTTGTTCTGTTTGCATGGGCCTGAATCAAGATTCCCTGAATCTCACCCCTCCTTTGCTTCTGCTAGCGCGCATATGAATAGATGGGCTCAATGCTTTTCTCTTCGCACCACACCCAGGAATCAGGCCCACTGCGCGTATAACATGAACTCAGTTTATTCCTGGATTGCTAATACACCCCCTGTTGACTAATAAAAGTAAATAAAAATGGTTTTCTTTTTTACTCCTTTGCTTGTTAATTCAATTTTTGCTTAAATAAAAAATGCGACAAAATTATTTTTCTTGACCAATTAGAATTTTAATAATCCATAGATTTTTTAGGATTTTTAATTGTTCGTAATTGTTGATTTTCTTTAATTGTTGATTGGTTCACAATAATAAAAAAAAAACTTAGTTTTCTTGTTTTAATCCACAAAAATTGTTTTGAAATGAATAAAAATACAACTTGCTTGTGAATATTTTCCTTATTAGTTTAGAATTTGATTTTTCTATTCTTGTGAATATTCTTTATATTTTGTGAAATACCAAAAACGCCTCTAGTTGTTAAAGTTGACTTTAGTCAACTTAAATAACTTTCTCCTCTTCTTTCACTTAGTTAATTTTCCCTTAGATCTTAGTTTAGTCTTAATTAGGATTTAGACTTGCAATAATCATTAGGCTAGACTTAATTAGGTTAGTCTCCACCTTTTCATTTCTTTTTCTTTTTTCAACATTAAAAAACCTAACAAATACCAACGAAGATCATGTTACTATTTTTTCATAGTAGGAAAGAAATGATTGGGGCATAGGCCCCTGTGTATTTCTTTTCTACTTAGTGGGAGAGAAATGATTGAGACGTAGGCCTCGGTGTATTTCTTAACCGCTATTTAGAGAAATGATTGAGGTGTAGGCCTTGGTGTATTTCTCTAAATACTCAAACTCTTTTTTGTATGATCTAAGTCACAAATAAATTCCCCCTAAAAAACACCCAACCAAAAAATACTCAAAATACTTAATAAAGGCTCGAATCTAAAATAAAGTAAGGAAGTTGTGCGAAACCTTGTAGTGGGTTTTGTCATCATGGAATTACCCTAAAAGACACGAACCAAAAGACCTTGTTCTTTTTCGTTTTAGGTTTGCTGGCGTTCCTTTCTGTGGTGTCATTTTTTTACCTCCCCATTTCACTTGGGAGGATGGCACGCTAGACCCTTCACGCGAAATTTGGAAGGAGAATGCGCCCGTGGTGGGATGAATTTTATTTCAGTTCTTCCTACGATAACACACAAACTTTTTAATTATCCTACAAGGAGGAAGGAGAAAAAGATCTCAAATAAACTGTAGGAGTTTGCTAAGTGTGGGGATTCACCTAGACTAGAAATTCTGGAGTCCGGGAGGTCGGTTATACATAGGGAAGGTTTTAAGCACCCTACATATCCGTAGTACACTACGAGAACCTTCTCTGTGTCTATGTGTTTGTGTTTGTTGCTAATGATTGGGAAAGTTTCTCCTTTGTGTTAGGAGGGAAAATTGAATTGATTTGAAAAAGATAGACAGACAGACTATTTTTGGTTTTTGATTAGCTCGCTGAGATTCCTTGTGAACCTCATGCCTACATATCCCTAATGGAAGTCAGAGCTTTTTGTAGTTCGGGGAACTAATTAGGGAAATTAAAATATTTTTGGTGCCTTACTTGAAGTTCAAGGTTGAAGCTTGAATTAAATCTCTGTTTACAGTAAAGAGACATGAAGTCATCTTTACAGAGAGGTATTTCTATTATTCCACCACAAACATTAAAAAGTGACAGAAAAGCTGAATTCATTTCATTAAGAGAGGGGCCTTACTTGTATGTGTGCAAGTATGCCAGTCGCGTGTCTCTTGAATGAAAGAAAGATTCTCGACCAAATTAGGGAAAGTTGTACAAGTCTGGGTGTGTTTGCCCAGAGCATGCCTTTCAAAATCCTAAGTGGGAGAATGATTGAAATTGAAGTTGAAATGTTTGTTTGTTTGTTTGAATATGGTGAGATAGGAGAAATATCTCTCTATAGAGATAAGCTATGTCTATCTACTGTTTGAAAGATTTGATTTTAGCTGGCTTGTATGAGGCCCAAGCTTGAGGCTTTTTGATTGTTTTTATTGACTCTGGGAGATAACTCCACTGGGAATTGTCTTAAACTAAAGGAAATTTATGTTCTGTACAAAGCCCAGAATTGAGGCTGACTCTAGCTGGAGAGTGTTTATTTTGTTTTATGATTGAAAGGTTTATTTAATGTTCTGTATAAAGCCCAGAATTATGGCTGACTCTACCTAGGGATACTCTATTTTGTGCCTTGTATGAAGCCCAACGTTGTGGCTGACTGTTGAGGAAACTGAGTATGGATGACTCTATGGGGAAAAGATCCTGAAGGTTAGGAATCTTTTGACACAGGAAATGTTTGTCTGTCTTGTACAAAGCCCAAGGTTGTGGCTACTTGATGGTGAAGGACTCACTGGGGAGACTCTATTATCTGCCTTGTTCAAAGCCCAAGGTTGTGGCTGACTCTTTGGATATGGGAATACCTATGAGTAGGGTTTTTACTTGAAAGGGAGTATGTGCCTTATACAAAGCCCAAGGTTGAGGCTGACTTTTTAATGGGGAAATATCTACCAGTGTGGGATCTTCTGACTCAGAAGGGATTACTCTGTTGAGGATTATCCTATTGTTTGGGAACTAAAGGTTGACCCTACTAAGGATTGTGCTTTTGTCAAGCTGGGGTTGATGAATGAAAGACCCAGGTTTGAAGATTGACACTACTGGAGAATTTGTTTGAGTGATTGACCTAAAGTAGACTCTTCAGGGGAATTAGTCTTTATTGACTGAGACTGACCTTAAGTGAGATTTATCTTTTTAAAAGTTTAATTTTTGGAAGCTAACCCTTTCCAGGGAATTTATGACTTTAAAGGACTGATTTTGGAGGCTAACCCTTTCAAGGGGTTTTACTCTGCTGGAGAGTTTTTGAAAGTTTAATTTTTTTTGGAAGCTAACCCTTTCCAGGGAAATTTGTTAAAATGAAGGAATGAATGGAGGCTGACCCTTTCCAGGGGTTTTAGATGATGGCAGAATGATTAACTATTTGAGACTTCTTGTTTAAAGCCCAAGATTAAGGCTGACACTGACTGAGGATAGACAGATATGGAACCTAGACTCTGCTAAGGAAAATTATGTTGAAGATTGGAGGATAAAGGTGACAGAGACTGTCCATGTCTCTCATTCCAAAAGGTGAACTCAATATGATATTGAGACATTCTTAGCTTGTTTAAAGTTTGGTTTGAAGAGTAGAAGAAACCCACCAGGGTAGGCTAAAATGTTACTAAAGACCTGTTCCTATGTTTATAAGAAACTTCATGGGTCCTTGTATACAAGCTCAAGAGAAAGCTGGGAATGCTTTTAAGAAGCCTATGGGTCCTTGTACAAAGCCCAAGAGGAGGCTAATCGAGGGTCATCCTTGTTATAGCACAAGAGAAAGCTATGTGGGTTTGAACTTAGTTTGGCTCTAATCAAATGGGTAAGAGGTTTCACCGGGAATAATTCCTCTTGGGTGGATGTGTCCTATTTGGGTTCCAAAGCTTTTTTCAAGATGTTTCACCGGGAATAATTCATCTTGAGGTTTGAACTAAAGATCTCTAATTAGGAAAGAGCCTTCATCGGGAAGACATTCTCAATCATAGGCCATAGTCCTATAATATATATAGTTTATTTGTCCTAAGGTTGTACTCAGACGTAGTTCTAAACAATATATATACAATTTATATTTGACAGTAATTTAAATGAAAATTGTAAATTGAAAGCTATAAAGCCTAACCTAGATGGAGTGGAGGCCTTTGAAGATGTATGTACAAAGACTTAACAGTAACTTGGTTGTTTATTGATAACAATAGAATGTTTATTATAAACAGTTAAAAGGTTTTTGAAAACAGAAGAAGTGAGGATGGACCTTAGGTCACATAGGTATCTGAAGAGTTTCACTGGGAATAATGCCCTTCAAATACCAGAAGAATGTTTTGAAAACAGAGAGAAAGTTTTGTAAATACAGTTTTTTGAAAATTGACAGAAAATCAACTTAATTAGAGTAAAGACAAAGTCCATACCTGATTAAGACCTAAATGATTAGGGTTTTAACTCAAAAATATTTACAAGAGATTAGGTTTTGAAAATCAAGTGAAAATTATATTTTTAAAGTATTAAAACATACTTAAAGATATATGATTTTAAACCTAATTAAAACATATTAAAATCATATATTTTTTATGATTTTTTGGTATATTCTCAAAATAGATATATTAGATGAGAAGTGTGTGAAAAATCAAGTGAAAATGACTTAATTTGATAGGTGAAATAATTATATGAAGTTGTGAAGAAAATGAATGAGAAAAAAGCTAAAAAATAAGGTTTTGTTTCCTAAAGGGCTTGAACTCAGGCCCTCTAGGTTGCCAACTAAAACACTTACCATCTGGACCAGGCGCGCAGCTTGTTATGTGAACACTTCCAATTCATTATATTTTAAAACAAGTTCATAAATGAGAAAAAAATAAAATGAACAAAAAGGTCTGAGGGGGGGATCGAACCCCAGACCTAAGGCATGGCAAGAGTTTGGAAGCGCGCTGTAACCATTGGGACACTACGATGAATTTGTAGATAACACGCCTATCATTCAAAATAAAATAAACTGGCTTCTGGGAAATTTGAAAAATGGCGCCACCATCTTCATCTTCAACCTCAAGCTTCCATGGTTTTTGAATTTGCCATCTCACTCATTTCTCAACCAAACTCAGAGATGTAAACATGGATTTCGCTTATTTTTAGACAAGGATTATGATGGTATCCTTTAATTTTATTTATTTTTAGTGTAATTCAAAATTCGCACGCATGAAAGAACCCTAAAACTGAATTTTAACATGAAATACTATATATGCATGATATGATGAAATTGACTGAGGGTTAATGATCCTCTCAGGTGCAAAAACTTGTTGGTATAACAAGTTTTGATTTATGAAATAGGAATCATAGAGTTTGAAGCTTATGAAACTTACCTGTGAAATGAAGATCGAGCTCTGATCAAATGGTGCTACAGAGTTGTTGTAACGATCCCAAAAGCTTCAGTGATCCCCCAAGAAGGTGTTGAGATGCTTAGTTTAGGTTAGAACTTCCCAGAACTTCTTGCTCGACCCCAACTAATATGACTCCAAATGAGAGGTGAAGATGATGATTCTCCACGTACAGAAATGTTCCAGGTGTTTGGATCACCTCTAAGTACCTCCCTTGATGTGTTTGAATACTTACTTTCAAAGGAAGAGCTTTGGTTTGAAGAATTTCGAGTCTTCTTGGCAAAGAACCTTTGAAAAACCTAAGTATGAGGGGAGAAGAGAGAAAGCAAGATTTATGTTGCTTTGGTGTGGTTTGATACTGAGGTATGCACTTGTATTTATAGGCAAAAGGTTCAGTGTATTTGCAGAGAGTGAGCTTTGCTTAATGAGGTTAACTTGGTTTCTTGGTTATGAAGAAATGTGAGAAAGATCCATATGCAATGATGAGTTCTTTGATACCATTCCCTAGACATCGGTTTTGCTTGATCTTAGGGGAAAAATTTGATGCAGAAATGAGCTCTAATTGGTTGGGAGAAGATTCCTTTGATGAATCACCACTTGGCCATAAATTCTCAAAACGCAATCATTACATAATCACATGTTTTGGTTTTGGAATATTCCCTTCAAATATTTGTGCAATGATGCAAACGATTCTCTCCTATCCTTGCAATGTTTCTGAAGTTTAGAGGCACCAATTAGTGTAAGCACTTGCATAAAATTGCAAATTTCAAACTTAGGCATGACCTATAATTTCACTTCAAATGCCTAACTTTGATCAATTATATCTCTTAGCTCAAGATGAATTTGGAGAAGGTTAAGCACAATTTGGAAAGCCCTTAACATGTACTTCAATTCATTAGTTTGGAGTTTCTTCAAAATCATTTGGGAAATTTGTGAAAAATGGGCTTAAAGTTTGAAGAAAACTAAGGTTTTTTGCTAGTTTTATGAAGGCAACAACTTTGAAGCTCCATATCTCTTCAATGGTTGATTTCTAGCCAAAAACTCATATGTGACAAAGTTGTTCATTGGGTCAAAATCTACAACTTTGATGTTGGAAGTGTTTTTCAGTTTGTACTTGAAATTTTGAGATATTCTCTTCCAAAGTTTTGAAAAAAAGACCTCTAAACACTTAGAAAAATTTCTAAGTATAAAAAGTCAATCTTTGACTTTTTGATTCTTGATTGGTTTTGTTGATTTCTCTTGGTCAAATGACTTCAATAATCATATATTTGTGATATTGATCCTTAAAAGTCATGTTTTGATCCAAAACCCTAAAAGTCAAAGGTGATCTTGTACAGTTGACTTTTTCCAAATGAAGTGAAATTTTGGACTTTGGTAATGAATCAAGTCCTTCTCCTCAAATGAGTGATATGAATGGATTATATTGAGGTAATAGAAGCTCTTGAGTCATGTTTTGAGTTGTGGACCCATGTCCTGATTAAAAGTCAACTGTCCAGGTGAATTAGGTCTGAAACCCTAATTGTCGACCAGATGAAATTGATGACTGTAGATCTTGAATTGAAGTACAATGCTTAGTGGATATTGCTATATGTATCATTTGAAGATGATTGAATCCTTTGAGTGATGCCCTGGGGCTTTTTAGGGTTTCCCAAATGTGGTCCCTGATCTTAGTCCTTGATGGGCCCAAAACCCTAGTCTGGTGATCTTAGCAAACCTGAGCCCTGATGACTGATGTCTAATCAACATAGGTGGATAAATGAATCATTTGAGTCCCATTATTGTATTAGAGGTTATTCTCATATTGATTGATCCTTTGCCTGAACTCATTTGTCCTTGAGCACCCTCGATTGGATATCAGACAAACAAGTGACTGCTCTGAGTACCTGTCTTGAGTTTGATGAGATGTTTGGAGGTGTGACATCTCAGGGGGGTCAAAATTAGGGTATGACACTTTCCTTTTAGGATAAATATGTTAGTGGAGACTCTGTTGCTCATTTTTCGCGAGCGTGAGACAGTTGGCGACTTTGCTAGGGACGTCGACCTATTGCAGGTCCGGACTTAGCGAGTCGATCCTAGCCTTTGTTTGTTGTTTGTTTATTGGGTGTGCTTATATATTTCATCATTTATATATATGCTTGCATATCATGTTTACTTTCCACTTGCATATCATGTTTACTTTCCCGCATTCTGGACCATATTACTGGGCCCCCGTGGGGGCCACATATTTTCTCTGTTTGCAGGTGGGGTGGGATGTTCTATGAGGTAAAAGGACCAGTACACAGGCTATGAGTGCACTCTAGGTACCCTAGAATAGAGTGGGAGCATGGTTTGTCCCGAGGTGTACGCCTCGGGATGGATTATGTGACTACGAGCAGAGTAGTGGTTTTAAACGGAGGTATTATCGTCACCCGCATCCGTGCTGTGACGGTGCTTACCTTCGGGCGGACCGTATACTGCGTTTCATGACCTTACCCTGGCCTAGATTTACCCGTGAGTGGGGAGGGAATCATATTTTTCTTATAGGTACAGGTGCTGTTGGTGACCGATCAGTTATGTCAGTGACTATTGTTCCTTTTGTTTTGTGGTACCTATGTCGGACCATTGATCTTATGACATCCTCCTGCTCAGAAACAGTGCCACGGTCTCCCCATGTTGTGGGGACCCAAATTGCATCATTCTCATCATAGCATGTTTAAATTTAAAAAAAAAAGAAAGAAAAAGGAAAGAAAAAGAAAAAAAAAAGGAGAAAAAAGTTAACCTTCATATGCATGTCATTTTTCAGGGTATCCAAAAATCTCGGTCTCCGTCAAGAATGGATAACAACGTGGCTGTCAACCAAGAAGTTACATGGTATACATACACTTACAGTTTCCACCATGAAGGCATGGTTCAGTTGAGACAGTTGGGCGAGTTGATTACTGGCCACAATGAAACAATGTTCAGTGAAAGTTATGGTAACATCTTAGCTCTCTTGTTCTCACGTGTCGATGAATGGGCTCTGTCTATCCTTCTCCAATTCTATGATCCCGACCTACGCTGCTTCACCTCCTCAGATTATCAGTTGGCTCCCACTCTCGAGGAGTACTCTCACATTCTCACGATTAAGATTCAGAGCAAGGTCCCTTTTGTTTGTGTCCCGGAGAAGCCCAGATTGGATTACATCGCCAACACTCTTTATTTGAGCCTAAAAGATGTTCACGACAATTGGAAGAAGAACGAAGACACTCATGGATTCTATATGAGCTTCTTGATTGAAAAGGCCTAAGAATTTGCTAATAAGAAAATGTGGGAAGCTTTCAACGCTCTTCTAGCCGTTCTGATTTATGGGATTGTGATGTTTCCTAATATCCATAAGTTTGTTCATTTGGCTGCTATCTGCCTCTTTATGGATAAGAATCCGGTCCCTACCCTGCTAGCCGATACATAGTATTCCATTCACTCCCGGTATGGAAACAGGGGAGCCATCCGAGGTTGCTTACCATTTGTATACTTGGTTCAAGTCTCATCTACCTGCAAGTGGGCCGTTCACTACTTCTACTCAAAAGTGGTCTCAAAGAGTCATGGGACTCACTACGAACGACATTGTGTGGTATCAACTTCGAACGGGTATATCTGAGGTCATTATCAGGTGCGGGAATTTCGGCAACGTCCCACTCATTGGGACAAAGGGATGTATTAACTACAACCCGACTCTTGCTCTTTGTCAGTTGGGTTATGCCCTAAAAGATAGACATCTAGATAAAGAGATACACCAGTATGTGTATTTTAAAAAGGGAACTGACCCTGTGACACTTAAAGAAATAAGGGAAGTCTGGAATAGCATCCACATAGGTGATAGATCTACTTTGGGAGTCGAGGATGCTATCACCATGAAGCCTTACACTGATTGGGTCGAGGAAAGGGTCAAAACACTTTTGTTACCATTCTCAAAGGTCCCCCTCCTGTATGAACAACCTTCAAAGATATTGGAAGATATGGTGCCAAGGGAACGTTTTGACCAAGTTCGTGTTGCCAACTTAAGGTTGAAAGAGAAAGACAGAGATGCGGACCTGGAGCATTACTTCATTAAACAGACGAGAAATGAATTGGCCCGTGAACTCAAAACACTCAAAGGATAATATTCTCAAGTCTGGAAAAGTACAAGAATTGAAAGAGGTGAAAGAGCTACTACCGTTCTTGCTGAAGATTGTCAAAAGGACATAGAAAAAGCCATAAGAGAAGCGGAAGAAAAGCTCAAGCGTGAATACCAAGAGGATTTGAGGCTCCATAAGCTCAAAGTAGAAAAAGAGGCCAAGTATAAGCTGAAGAGTTTAAAAAAGAAGCTGGAAGAAGAAACTACCCAAAGGATAGCAGTTAAAACTCAGTTGAAAGGGAGCCACCTCCGCACATCCCGGCTAGCAGAGGAAAACGTCAAACTCAGGAATCAGATAACAAACATGGGGGAGGCACTTGAGAAGACTCCTATCCAGGAGTGCAAAGGATGTGATGACTGTCGCGGACGAAAAATCGTTGTCCTTTTTCGGGATGAGACACCTGATGCCTTCTTTGGGCTCGAGTGCTCAAAAAATGATTTTTCTTTTGTACCGACCAAACTTTTTATTGTTTCCAAAAGAGGAAAAGGAAAAAAGCTGCAATAACCTAAAAGTGGGGGGAGAGATCTTGGGTAAGAGGGTTGGTTATACGAAGGGAAGGTATTAGCACCCAACGTATCTATAGTACTCTATAGGTTTCTTTGTTTTGTTTATTCCATTCTTGTTATGGTAGAGGTTCTTGGGAAATAGGTGGGACCTAAGGTGTTTGTTTGATTATGCTCGCAAAGATCATCGCGATCCTCTGCATACATATCCCTTAGAGGGAATCAGAGCATCTGTAGCTCGGGGTCTACGGGTGCTAAGGTTTGAATGGTTTTTTTTTGTTTTGTTTTGCTCGCCAAGGATATGACCTTGTGCCTACGTATTCTCAAAGGGATGTTGAGAAAGTCAGAGCAATCGTAGTTCCCACTTATGCTAGTGGAAGCAAAGGAAAAGAGACAAATGTCATCTAAATGTTCGATGTATCTAATCTTTATCATCACATACATCTGTTTGATTTTTGTTTGAAAATCTTTTCATTATAAGCCTTGGGCCATGCCACTTATGGTGCTTAGAATGATAAAGATGTTTTTATTGTTTAACCAGCCTTGTGGCAAAAACTTTCAATGAAGTCAGCCTTGTGACAAAAAGTTTTGATTAACCAGCCAGCCTCGTGGCAAAAGTTTCAATGAAGTCAGCCTTGTGACAAAAACTTTGATTAATCATCCAGTACGGTGGTAAAACAGTTTGATTGATTAGCCAGCCTTGTGGCAAAAAGAAATTTGATTGATTAGCCAGCCTTGTGGCAAAAAAGTTTGATTTTGATTGATTGATTGTTTGTGATGATATAGAAGAGATACTCCTATCATAGAGATGATAAATGTCTAATCTCCTAGGGTATTTTGATTTGGATATTGAGGATGCTTATAAGAAGCCCGTGGGTCCTTGTACGAAGCCCAAGAGGAGGCTATCCGAGGGTCCTTGCATTGTAAGCCCAAGAGGAGGCTATGGGAGGGACAATCCAGGGTCCTTGCATTGTAAGCCCAAGAGGAGGCTATGGGAGGGTCACTCGTTTGTACAAAGCCCAAGGGGAGGCATGGTATAGTTGGTTTGAGCTCTTAGAGCGATTTCACCGGGAAACCATACTCTATGTCCTAACCTAAACTAGTGGAGATTCTTTGCACGAAGCCCAATAGGAGGCTATGGGGAACCTAGTGTTGTACTAAGTTGAACAAGCACACATATCACACATATGAACAAACATGAACAAGTATGAACAAACATGAACAGGTATGAACAATTATATATATATGACAGAGTGTGTGTATATAATGGAGTTTATGAAGGAAATATACCTGTAAGCATGATCCATTTGCATACACGGGGCTCGGGACTCATACTCGGGGAAAGGCCCGTGGAGTTTATTCAAAGCTATGTAAACAGGTTTTTACAAAAGGGCTTGGGACTTATACCTACATGGAGGCCCATGGTATTTTATAAAATATGGTTGATTGTTATTAACAGACGCGTTGTTTGAAAAACTGTTTGAAAGTTTGTTTTGACTGTTTTCTGTACAAAGAAAAACTGTAAAAAAGGAGTGGGTCTTATACTCTCTAATATTCGAGAGGCCCCACATCGTTTTGAAAATCAATTGATCAATTAAAAGATTTAATCAATAGTTTCAAAAAGAAATGGTTTATTGTTTTGAAAAGAATGATCGTTTGTTTTAAAACAATTTGAATTTGACAAAAGTCAACTTAATTAAGTTAAAATCAAATTTTAATGCTTAATTAAGACCTAAGTGATTAGGGTTTGATCACAAAAATATTTCCAAGTGATTAGGTTTGAAAATTAAATGAAAAAACAATATTTAAAGTATTTAAAAACACTTAAAAATGTATCATTTTAAACCTAATTAAAAGCATATTAAATAAATCTTTTTTTGTGATTTTTTTTTGATATTGTCAAAATATGTATATTAAATAAGAGGTGTGTAAAAAATGAAGAGAAAATGAATTAATTTGATTGGTTAATTAATGGGTTAAAGTTGTAAAGAAAATAGAGAAAAATAGTGATAAAAAATTGGGTTTTGTCTACACAAGGGCTTGAACCCACGCCCTCTCTCTCACCGGCCAAAACACTTACCAACTGGGCTGCGCGCGCAGCTTGTAAGACACACGCGTTCAATTGATTATATTTTAAACTTGATATTTGAAATTTCTGAAACAAAAATGGCGCCAAGAACACACCCTCAACTGATTTTCAAAATTCTTCAAAACTGTGTTGTTTTGGTCAATCAAAGGGTCTATCTCACTCGGTTTTTCACGAGGAACATGATGGTGCCCTCATAATTCATTTATTTTCACTCTAAGGGGGTCAATTTTTGCATGAACATGAAGAACCCTAAAACTGAAATTCAATGTGAAATCGTGTATGTGCAAGTTATGATGCAATTGATTGAGGGTTAATGATCCTCATAGGTGCAGAAACAAGATGGTATGCTCACATTTCATTTATGATGCGTGCAAATATGAGTTTGAAGTTCAAGTGACTTACCTTCAAAAACGGCCAAACTGGAAATCGAATTCTGCAAATGAGGGCTCCCAGATGTTGTTTCTTGATCTGAACACCTTCAATGAACCTTATGAAACATGTTTGAATGCTTGGAACTGTTTGGATTCATCTGTGTAAAGCTATGGAACCCGATCTGCAGTATGGCTCAAGTGAGAATCATGCTATGTGATTTTGGAGTTACAGGTCATGGATGATGGTTGGAACAGCTCATATATGGTATATAGGATGTGTTTGGATGATTAGCTTAGACAGAAATGAGCTTGGGTGAGATTTGGCATGATAAGGCTCAATATGTGTTCATATGGAAGTGAGGTAGTGATTTTGAGTTCTTGGTGTTTTTGGGGTGTATGGATGGATCAAACAACTTCCAAATGATGTTTATGAGTTGTGGGAAGCATCATTTTGCTCAGAACTTCAAAGGTTTAGAGGTTGAGCATTTTACCTCTTTGAAACATAAGAAACTTGCAATTCAAGAAAGAAGAGAGAAAACCTATAATTGTGAGGTTTTGGTGTGAATTGAAGAGTGATTTGCACCTCTATTTATAGGCCAAGAGTTCTGAACTCAGACCTTTGCAAGTTGATCAAGAATTGGTGATTTGGCTTAAGAGATAAAAAGGAATCTTTTACATTTAATGCAAAATGGTTAAAGTGACCAAACCATGGTTAAAACTCAAGCTTCTTATCCTCTTCCATTCTGATCTCAAATCAGAAAAATATCTCCAATTATTGCCTCTATGCATCATTATTTGGATCATTTGGCAAATTGGCTCATAACTTAGTGAAAATGGCATGAAATTTCAAGTGAAAAGTTCACTAATGTCAAAATTCAAAACCATAGCTACACTTCAAATTTTTTCATGCTCTTGGACATTTTGGAAAGCTCATATTACACACTTCAAAACCCTAGTTGAAAGTTTCTTCAAGATCTTTAAGGAAGTGGGTGAAAAAGATCCATGAACTTTGAAGAAAATGAGGTTTTAAGTGAAATTTTCAAAAGATACCAACTTTGAAGCTCCATATCTCTTAAATGGTTGATCTTTTGGAAAAAAATTATATGTGACAAAGTTGTTCATTGGATCAAAATCTACAACTTTCATGTTGGAAGTTTTTTTCAGTTTGTAGGTGAAATTTTGAGAAATTCCCTTCCAAAGTTTGGAAAAAACCATGAAAAACACTTAGAAATTTTTCTAAGTATGAAAAGTCAAACTTTTGACTTTTTGATTCTTGATTGATTTTCTTGATTTTTCTTGATCAAATGACTTCATATATCATATATTGATGATTCAAAACTTCAAAAGTCATGGTTGACCAAAATTTCCCAAAAGTCAATGGTGATCTTGTACAGTTGACTTTTTCAGACGAATCGCGTTTCTGGAGATTTCAAATGAAATAGGCTATCCTCATCAAATGAATGGTATGAATGGATCATATTGAGGTATTGGAGGATATTGAATCATAGTTTGAGTTGTGACACCATGTACTGATTAAAAAGGCAGTTGTTCAGTGAATTAGGTCAAAAACCCTAATTGTCGACCAGATGAAATTGATGACTGTAGATCTTGAATTGAGACATAATTTCCATTGTATATTGTCATAGGGATTATTTAAATATGATTGAAACCTTTTATTGACTTCCTGGGGATTTTTAGGGTTTCCCAAATGTGATCCCTGATTTCAGTCCCTGATAGTTCAAAAACCCTGATCTGAGGATTTGTCTGATCAATCTTTGTATAGGAGATGTTCTGAGCCAATGGATTAGGTCAAAATGATGCACTTGGGGTCTTGAGGTCATGTCCCAAGTCTTTAGGTCAAATCCTGAGCAAAAGTCAGGAGTATGCTATCTTCAGTCAAAACCCTAATCTGGTTGGTTCAGAGCCTTTGAGCTTGTTGAAATGAATCTCTGAGGACCAAATGTTGATTGTTGATGAAGATGATTCATTTGAAATGAAGGGAGAACAAAACCCTAATTGATTGTTACTTGTACTGATGAGTGATTTCCTGATTAAATCCTGCTGAGTCACAAGTAGCAAACACAAGCTATGCAATTTTGTTAGAGATGCAAATGATGCATATGCAAATGATATGAGGTGGTATCTTAGGTCAAAAATTGGGGTATGACAGATGCCCCTATTTAAGTTTCTTCAACCTGAGACATGAAGATTGAAAATCTTCGTTTTGATAGGGTGGAAGAGACTTAAATATCAGAAGACGCGAATTTTGGACCTAAGATACCAAAATTGCGGATGATGCAAGGATGTCTTTACCGAGGGAATATCAAGAACTGACTCCACTGGGGAAAAGAGATTGGGAAGGATGTCTCAATCCGTTTTAGGAAGAGAATCCGTTTTACGGGAAAGCAAGTGTATGCTTCACCGGGGAATGATAGCTTTGTAAGAAAAGCTTACCTATCGACATTATCGACTATCAGCATGGGGATAGACTTGTTTAATAATGCGAAGGTGAAAGGTGTGAAACCGTATTACCGACTATCAGCATGGTGACAGACTTGACAAGGTAAAAAGAGTTTCAAAGGTTCGGTTAATATTACCGACTATCAGCATGGTGATAGACATGTTAAATAATATAACCAGAAAAAAAAGGTTACCGACTACCAGCCTCGTGATAGCGGTTTTGAAGACATGATCAATTATCAGCCGAGTGATAAAATGATCCTGGAGACTTTGTTAGGGAAATTACTGGTTATTCAGCCTTGTGAACAGTAATAGGGCCCTGGTTGTCAAATGGTCTTCATGATTGATTTCCTAGAGAGGATAATCTTTTGAAAGATAAATAAGCTGCTTAGATGATGAGGCTATTGCTTATTGTCTGTTTTTCACGACTCTGTTTGAGGAATCGGAATTTGAATCTTTGGTAAAGACAGGGTTCTATCCAAGAATGAATTGGAAAGAGACAGTCAAACAAGACTTTGTACCCAATGAGGAATGAACTCAACTGGGGATTTTCTCCTTTGTTTTGAGAGGAGAAAACTAAAGCAACCTTCTTCCACGAGGAATGATCTCAGTGGGGACTTGGAGAAAGAAGATGTTCTTTCTGCTTATGGGTGACAACCTATTTGGAGAGATGACACGCCCATATCTGTTTCTTTTTCCTCTTTTTCTTTCTTCTTTTTTCCTTTTTTCTTTCTTTTTCTTTTTGAGGATAAATATATCCTAAACAAGTAAGTATTGAAAAATGCAAGAATGCATAAATGATGCAAATATGTATGAATGATGAATGTCATGAATGTAGCATGCATGCTGACAATACTGACAGACAAAGAAGTATATACTGGAGATGGACCAACGTCGCAATACAACCAGATACTTGGCAAATATTCTTCAACACGGTGCAGATAACACAGGTGATGAATGATGCTTCGTGCTTTAAACTTCTCTGGGGAAGATGAGCAATTTTTCTCACTGAGATGGAGGAACTTCTTCACTGGAGATGAAAGAACTTCTTCACTGGGGATTGGAAGTCTTCGTCACTAGGGATAAAAGACCTTCTTTACTGGGGATAGAAGAGCTTTTCCTATCATAATCCTTGATTCGTCCTATGGAGATAGCTGTTGATGTTCCTTCTGTTGTTCACAACTCAAAGGAAAATTTCGCTTTTATTTTGAAAAAGGAAAGTAAATTCATTTAAAACTTTTTTTTCTCTTTTTCTTTCAAAAGTGAATAACACAATTAAAGCGTCATTTTGCAAGCTAAAAGAAATTAGAGATTGCAAACAAGTGGGCACAAGGCTCAAATTTATTTAATAGGATGGTAATCAGCTAAAGGCGTGATTCCATGGAGTATTTACAAAAGTTGGAAATGGTAATTATGTGGAAAAGGCTACATTGAAAGCAATAACCACTATTCCCTAACAACTTTGAGTTCCAACTGTGCTTGTTGCTTCAGATTGGCGATGATTTGATTGAAGATCCTTTGATGAAAAAGACTCCTTAGTTGACGAAGTATGGACTGATGCAGTTACTTTGTCATGAATCCCTAATTTTTGCCTAGATTGCCCTTTCAGGTTTTCAATCTACCAGGATGAATTTTTTCTGTTTATTGTCTCTAATTTTTGCCTGGACCGCCCTTTCGGGTTTTCAGTCCACCGAGACGCTCATTTTTGCCTAAGTCGCCCTTTGCGGGTTTTCGACTTACCGAGCTGTTCTTTTGTATTTTTTTAGACAAAGTATTTCTTGACTGCATCAGCATTCACAGGATGTGGGAGTTCATCACCATCCATGGTTGTAAGAATCATGGCGCCGCCAGAAAATGTTCTTTTGACAACATACGGGCCTTCGTAATTAGGAGACCATTTGCCCCTAGAATCTGGTTGAAAAGACAAGATCTTTTTAAGCACGAGGTCGCCTTCTTGAAATTCACGAGGTCGAACCTTTTTGTTGAAAGCCTGTTTCATCCTTGCTTGGTATAACTGTCCATGGCATAGAGCAGTCATACGTTTTTCTTCGATTAAGTTCAACTGATCGTATCTGTTTTGACACCATTCAGCCTCTGATAACTTAGTTTCCATGAGGACTCTCATTGATGGGATTTCAACTTCTACGGGGAGCACAGCTTCCATGCCTTACACTAGAGAAAAGGGAGTTGCCCCTGTTGAAGTACGCACTGAAGTACGGTACCCATGTAAAGCAAATGGCAGCATTTCATGCCAGTCTTTGTAAGTGACGACCATTTTCTGGACGATCTTCTTAATGTTCTTGTTGGCAGCTTCAACAGCGCCGTTCATTTTTGGTCTGTAAGGAGAAGAGTTATGATGCTCAATCTTGAATTCCTCACATAATACTTTCATCATCTTGTTGTTCAAGTTTGAACCATTATCAGTAATGATCTTGCTGGGAATACCATATCGGCAAATGATGTTATTCTTGATGAACCTCACAACCACTTGTCTTGTAACATTGGCGTAAGATGCTGCTTCGACCCATTTGGTGAAGTAATCAATTGCTACCAAGATGAAACGATGACCGTTTGAAGCTTTTGGTTCAATCATTCCAATCATGTCGATACCCCACATGGAAAAAGGCCATGGAGATGAGAGAACGTTGAGTAGAGTCGGTGGCACATGGATCTTATCTGCGTAGATCTGGCACTTGTGACATCTCTTCACGTGTTTATAACAATCAGATTCCATTGTCAACCAATAGTATCCTGCTCTTAAGATCTTTTTGGACATTGCATGCCCGTTTGAATGAGTTCCAAAGGACCCTTCATGCACTTCATGCATTAACATGTCTGCTTCGTGTCTATCCACGCATCTGAGCAAAACCATGTCGAAATTTCTTTTGTATAGCACATCTCCGTTCAGGAAGAAACTGCCAGAAAGCCTCCTTAGAGTTTTCTTATCTTTGTTTGATGCCCCAAGCGGGTACTCTTGAGTTTGAAGGAAGCGTTTGATGTCGTGAAACCACGGTTTATCATCGATGACTGCTTCAGTTGCAAACACATAGGCGGGCCTTTCAAGGCGCGTAATTCTGACTGTAGGCATATCGTTCCAATGATTGACTTTGAACATGGAAGATAGAGTAGCCAAGGCGTCTGCCATTCGATTCTGATCTCGAGGTATATGATGCAATTCAACCTTGTTGAAGAAAGTCAAAAGACGTCTTGCATAGTCTCTGTAAGGAATCAAGCCAGGGTGGTAAGTTTCCCACTTGTCTTTGATTTGGTTGATCACAAAGGCTGAATCTCCATATATGTCTAGGATCTTGATCCTTAAGTCAATGGCTTCTTCGAGACCCATGATACAAGCTTCATATTCTGCGATGTTGTTGGTGCAATCAAATAGCAATCTGGCGGAGAACGGGATATGAGTACCCTTGGGAGTGATGATGATTGCCCCAATTCCATTGCCAAAAGCGTTTACTGCTCCATCAAAAATTAGGCCCCATCTTGATCCAGGATCAGGACCTTCTTCAGGTAATGGTTCGTCACAATCTTTCATCTTCAAGTACAAGACATCTTCATCAGGAAAGTCAAACTTGAGAGATTGATATTCATTAATTGGTTGATGCGCCAAGTGATCGGCGAGAATGCTTCCTTTGACCGCTTTTTGGGCACGGTACTCAATGTCATACTCAGATAACAGCATTTGCCATCGGGCATTCCTTCCTGTTAAGGCAGGCTTTTCAAAGACGTACTTGATCGGATCCATTTTGGAGATTAACCAAGTAGTATTGTTGATCATGTATTGGCGGAGACGTTTTGAAGCCCAAGCCAAAGCACAACATGTTTTTTCGAGCATGGAGTAACGAGACTCACAGTCTGTGAATTTCTTACTCAAGTAATAGATGGCATGCTCCTTCTTACCGGTTTCATCTTGTTGTCCAAGCATACAACCCATGGATTCTTCCAACACAGTAAGGTACATGATTAATGGTCTTCCTTCAACTGGAGGAATCAATATTGGTGGTTCTAACAGGTACTCTTTGATACTGTCGAACGCTTTCTGGCAATCTTCAGTCCATACAACCCCTTGATCTTTGCGGAGAAGCTTGAAAAGGCCCACAAGTAGCAGTCATTTGAGAGATGAATCTGGAGATATAGTTCAATCGTCCAAGAAATCCTCTTACTTGCTTTTTAGTTTTTGGTGCAGGCATCTCTTGAATAGCTCTGACTTTGTCGGGATCTACTTCAATACCTCTTTGGCTGACAATGAAACCCAAGAGTTTTCCAGATCTAACCCCAAAAGTACATTTGTTAGGATTCAAGCGAAGCTGATATTTCCTTAGTCGTTGAAACAACTTCAAAAGGTATTCAATATGTTCTTCTTCTGTGCTGGACTTGGCTATCATGTCGTCCACATACACTTCGATTTCTTTATGCATCATGTCATGAAAGAGAGTAGTCATTGCCCTTTGGTAAGTTGCGCCTGCATTCTTCAATCCAAACGGCATTACTTTGTAACAAAAGGTACCCCATGGAGTGATGAAAGATGTCTTCTCCATGTCTTCAGGAGCCATCTTAATCTGATTATAACCGGAGAACCCGTCCATGAAGGAAAAGACGTTGAACTTAGCGGTGTTATCGACCAGCATGTCGATATGTGGTAATGGAAAGTCATCTTTTGGACTGGCCTTGTTTAAGTCACGGTAGTCAACACACATTCTGACTTTGCCATCTTTCTTCGGAACTGGCACTATGTTGGCCAACCATTGAGGATACTCAGAGGTGACAAGAAAACCTGCGTCGAGTTGCTTTTGAACTTCCACTTTGATCTTGTTAGCCATATTAGGGTGAGTCCTTCGCAATTTCTGCTTAACCGGCGGACATTCTGGCTTCAATGGCAAGTAATGCTGAACAATATTGGTATCCAACCCAGGCATGTCTTGGTAGGACCAGGCAAATACGTCCACATATTCTTTGAGAAGGTCTGTCAACTTACTCTTGATATCAGTATCAAGCAGCGATCCAATGGTCACTTCTTTTTTGTCTTCTTCAGAACCCAAGTTGATCTTTTCTAAAGACTCTTTGTGAGGCAGAATGGCTCTTTCCTCGTGCTTAAGTAATCGAGAGATCTCGTCCGGGATCTCCTCTTCTTCCTCTTCTTCGGCTTCGAACACAGGAAACTCAAAGTTGGGAGAGGGCATAGGGTTATTGCATTCAATGGGTTTATCAATAGTTAATCTGCACATATGATTTATATTTATTTTAGAAAATTTATGAATGCAGGAGTGTATGCAGATTTTTTTTTGAAAAAGTTTTTTTTAATTTTATTTTGGTTTTTTAGGATTACCATTTCCAAAAAAAGCAAAAATAAAACATATAATGTAGGGAATTCAAAATGACACTTTATTTATGAATCATTTTTGAAACAAAGCCCTAAATACAAACTCATTTGCCTTGGGCAGGACAAAGAGGGAAACTTTTTAAAAACAAAGCCCTATACACAAAGTTATTTGGGCGGAACATTTAAAAGCAAAGCCCTATAAAACATCTCTCTGCTTTGGGCAAGGCAGGAGGTCAAAATAACAGCGAGGTGATTACTTTGAGCGGCGAACAACATTCGGAACGTCGACAGCTTTCCAGTAGCAACGAACTCCTCTGTGTATTATGTATTCAGGAAAATTCTCCCCAGGATTGTCTTCAGTATTGACATTGACCGCTGGTCGGGCAGGATTTGAAGGTCCTGGTTTGTCACCCTTGTTCTTTGTAGAGTTGAAACGGTCTTCTTCTACTTCTTGAAGAGCATAAGACGAGTCACAATCCTCAGAATTTTCAGGATGTATTTCCCAGTCTTCAGGATGAAGAGACTCATTGTCAGCGACACTTTCTGAGTCAACTGCGGGGCCATCTTCCCCTTCATCTTCAAAAATGGCATTTATGTGGTAATAACCACCTTCAGGATTATAAATCTTGGTAGATGCGTTGAAGCTGAAATCTTCAGTAATTTCAGGCTGCTGAGAAAATTGACAGGGCTGATAAGCCTCTTCTGGTTGACTATCATATTCAAAGGAATCTCCCCATCCAGTTGGTTGAATATCCTTAATCGCAATCTTTGAACTTTCAGGCGCAGTATATTTCACCATATAATCAAATTTTCCACTTGGTTGTCCCAAAGTGTCCCAGATTTCTGCAGGAATAGGCTCAGTTTCTTTGCCTTTGGGTTTCTCTGAAGGAGGATATGGTTCTTCCTGAGATATGTATCCCGAGTCATTGAGATAACATTTCCATTCTTCTTCAGGATCAGGTAGACCTTCTTCGGTGCATTCTTCGATAAGGACATTAACCTCTTGAGGAATTGGGTTAAGGAACCCTCCACTATGGAATGTTTCTTTGATCGGACGAAGGGTTTCATCCTTCTTGGTGCAGTTTGAGAATGTTGGTGAACATCCGAGACCTGCTATAGTTTCATTCTTGGTCGGGATCACAACTTGCCCCCAGCCAGTGGTAGTTCCATCTCTCACTACTTTTACTGCCTCTTTGTAAGAAGAGATTGATGCTTTCTTTTTGGAAGATTCGTCTTCTAAAGAGAGACCTTGGAACGGAGTTCCTTCCACATCATCAGCACTGATGAAAGAGAAATTGGATAAATGGCTCACCATCAAGGCTTGTTCTCCACTTATTGTTACCAATTTTCCATTTGTTACAAACTTTAACTTTTGATGGAGTGTAGAAGTTACTGCCCCTGCTTCATGGATCCATGGTCGTCCTAACAGACAGCTATAAGCAGCTTGAATGTCCATGACCTGGAAGGTGATTTGAAATGTATGTGGACCAATTGTCATGGGAAGGTTGACTTCGCCAATAACAGATTTTCGCGATCCATCAAATGCTTTGACAACTACACCACTAAACTTCATAGGCATTCCTTGGTAAGACAAGCGAGCAAGAGTCGTCTTTGGCATCACATTCAAGGAAGATCCGGTGTCTACCAACACATTGGACAAAGAGTCTGACTGACAGTTCATAGAAATGTGCAAAGCAAGATTGTGATTTTTACCCTCCTCGGGGAGTTCTTCATCACAGAAGCTTAAATTGTTGCAAGCTGTTATGTTAGCTAATATCCCATCAAAGTGATCAACAGTCACATCATGATCTACAAAAGCTTGATCCAAAACTCTCATCAGGGCTTCCCTGTGGGCTTCTGAGTTTAAAAGCAATGAAAGTATTGAGATCTTTGAAGGAGTCTGCATAAGCTGATCCACAATCTTGTATTCACTTCTTTTAATAAGCTTCAAAATTTCATCAAAATCAGGATTGACATTGGTTCCACTGGATTGACCAACATCAGTGTTTGTATTACTGACAGGAGTTTCCACAGGATTTCCCACTGGTGTATTGACAGAATTTTGTCCGGTTGCAGGAGCAACAGGCTGCTTTGGAGGTAGTGGAGTATACACACGTCCACTTCTTGTTACTCAACTCACATCGGCAATATTCACAACAGATGAAAGAGTAGGTAAAGGAACTTCTTGTCCATTCTTTATCATTGTAGCATTGTAGTTGTATGGAACTGCCTTGTCAGAGTCATAAGGAACAGGTCCAGGTAGACAAATGATCAAAGGAGCAATAGGAACCTTCGGCTTGTTGTAGGTAACTTCCATGCGCTCAGGCATGTTGAAATGAGGAACGATGACGTTAACTGTAGGCATTTCCGAGTTGATATCTGAGACTAAAAGCTCATGCGGATAACATCCTATCATGTTAACTTCATTTTCATCCCTATTTCTGTAGATCTGAATAGTACCATTATCCAACAGTACTTGGAGATCTCTTCTCACAATCGAACATCCGTGAGGATCTACACAACATATGCTACAGGAACCATAGTGATGCTGGCGAAAACTCGGCCCTCGACAGAGAGTAGCGTGCACTTGTACCAAATCGGCTCTTGAGTAATTGATATTATAGACTCGGTACGGACCAGGACATCCATACACCATGTTTACAACATGCCCTCCATGATTGGGCAGCGGATTTGCTTGCACATTAGGATTCAAATTTCTGAAAGAGAGGAGATTAGATCTAACCAACCTCTGAACTTCATATTTCAAAGCTATGCAATGCTCAAGATCATGGCTAGGTGCTCCTTGATGATAAGGGCATGAGACCTTAGCTTTGTACCACCATGGGAGTTTCTCAGGTACGGGTGGTGGCGCTTTAGTTTGAACAAGACCTCTTTCAATCAAAGCAGGGTACAATTCTGTGTAGGTCATTGGAATCGGATCAAACTGTGGAGCTCTTTGCACACGATTCTGATTATTGTTAAACTGCTGAGCCTGTTGTCGAGGCTGTTGTTGTTGAAACTGCGGGGTAAATCCCGGATTTGGTGTTGTGTTAACGACTGGTGTGATAGAAGCAACCTGTCGCTGACGATTGACATTTCCTCTTGGCCTCCCTTGGGATACCATGTCAACACTTTGTTCCTTCTTCTTTTGGAAACCACTTCCGAACTTTTTGGTTCCGCTTGAAGATCCACCTTCTTTAGTCAGACGTCCGGTTCGGACTCCTTCTTCTAGACGCATCCCCATGTTTACCATTTCAGTGAAATCACTTGGAGCACTAGCAATCATGCGTTCATAATAAAACGGACTGAGAGTATTCAAGAAGATCTTTGTCATCTCTTTCTCTTTCAACGGTGGATTAATCTGAGCAGCAGTTTCTCTCCATCGTTGGGCATATTCTTTGAAAGCTTCATGATCTTTCTGAGCCATGGACCGGAGCTAATCTCTATCTGGAGCCATATCCGAGTTGTATTTGTATTGTCGGACAAAGGCCTCACCTAGGTCATTGAAAGTCCGAATATTGGTGCTATCCAAACCTGTATACCACTTCAGTGCGGCACCAGTCAAACTGTCTTGAAAGTAATGGATAAGCAACTGATGATTATCTGCATAAGTAGACATTTTTCTGGCATACATCACAAGATGACTTTGTGGACAAGAACTACCTTTGTACTTCTCAAAGTCAGGGACCTTGAACTTAGCCGGTATTTGTACACTAGGAACCAAACATAGCTCCTGGGCATTCTTTCCAAACAAATCTTTCCCACGAATAGCCTTGACTTCCAATTGAATCTTGTTGAACTGTTCTTGGAGATCTTCCACAAGATTACGCGGATTTGTGCTATCACCTTGATCATGATAAATCTCATTGCCATCATAAGGAACAGTGTGAACCGTAGGGGTCGGAACTGTCATAGTGGGTTGAGAAAGTGCCATAGTGATTTGGGAAAAGGTTACCCCTGAATGTGGAATAAATGCTGAACCTTGTGCAGCAGGTGCTTCAGTTGTAGTTGTTTGAACCCCAGAGAAATTATGGCGGAAACCTGTACCAAAGCTAAAAGGCGGGCCCCAACCTTCTGGCATGGAGAAAGATGGAATACCGAATGCAACTGTAGAAACTGGAGTAGTGACTTCAGATGTCACTGTTGCTTGACTATTGGGTGGCGGCGGCTGATTCTATGCGGCCATTAAGGAGTCAACCAGAGTAGTGAGACTTTCCAACTTTTCCTGAAGGGTGGTCACTGTACCACGAAGCTCAGTATTCTCTTGTTCAGAACTTTCCATTATTCTTCTTCTGCTTGAACGAGTATTGTATCTGTGATCTGATTGCGAGCGCGGTCGAGAAACTTTGAGACGCGACAGCTTGACGATCTATTGGAGAAAGATCCAAAAGATGAGACTCTATATAACAGACTCGATATGCAGAATGATGTATGCAAAAAGAAATTTATGATTTTTTCCAAATATTTTAAAGATTATTTCCTTGCAAACATTTAAACACAAACTATTCTTTTATTCATTTTTTTTTCTTTTATTGCAATAATGGGAAATGTTACAACATTGGAGCATAGCTCTTTACAGAAGCAAATTATAAAATAAAAAAGCTAAACAATCCTAAGCATCTTCATCAGATGAAGAACCAAATGCATTGTGCAGCTTGAGCTTCATGATTTCTTTCCCATAGTAAGCTTTCAATTCGGCCTTTTCAGCTCTCAGCTTGTCAACCACATTCTTCCAATTGTCAGGTATCGGAGCGTTGCTTGTTGAGCCTTCAAGCTTTTTCTTGCTTTCTTTGATGTATCTTCTGATTGCGGCATCTTTCCGACGGATCTTCTCATCTTTGTTCATGAGCCATCCATCCTGATAATAGAGAGTTTCTTCATGTTCTTTCACTTGTTTCTTCAACTTTCTATTTTCCACATCAGTTCTTCGAAACTTTTCTTCCCAAGCGTCTTTTTCTATCCTCATCTTGGTCAAAGTGTCTTGGTATTCCTCCATAGCGGGAATGTTGGGTCGTTGAGGTACCACAGGGAACATGGGTTTTTCATAATCATAAGGCATTTGAAACTCCTTTGCCCTTTTCTTCACCCAGCTGGTGTAGGCGTTCGTAGCAATGCAGTTCCTTATCTCACCTTTTTCTTTCACCATTTTTGTTTTCAACCCTTGAGGATCATTTCCTTCCTGATAGAAGTAGCTTTCCACTGTAGGGCCAATGGGTTTAGTTGAATTTGCATACCCGAGTTGTCGTCGGGCTAGGACCGGATTGTAGTTAATTCCTCCTTGTGTACCAATGAGGGGTACGTTGGCGAATTCTCCACAACTTTCAATGGTTTCTGTACCGCAGCGAGCCAAGGTATACCACTGAATATCATTATTAGTAAGAGACATAAGTCTTTGAGACCAACGTAAACCTTCTTGGTTTTCCGTGAAAATGGGAGACTTAGGTAAGTGTGAAACAATCCATTTAAACAACAGAGGTGCACAACATACAATAATTCCACCACCTTGGTGATTCCTATGATGGACAGAGAAATACATGTCACCAAGCAGAGTCGGAACGGGATTTCCATTCAAAAAGACCTTTATGGCATTGATATCAACAAAGTCGTCGATATTGGGAAACAGAACCAACCCATAGATGAGCAAGGCTAGTACAGCTTCAAAAGCTATCATGCTACCAGTCTCGATGAAATCAAAGGCTCTCTTTATTAGAAACTGTGAAGGCAAACCTAGAAGGTTTCCTTTGGTAGTCCAATTACTCTCTATTTCAGATTTCTTCAAGTGGGTACCTGTTGCAATGACTGGTGACTTAGGAATGGCTTCCAAACCATTGAAAGGTATTTTGTCAGACACAGGAATACCCAAAAGATTGGCATATTCTTCCAAGGTTGGTACCAACTGATAGTCTGGAAAGGTAAAACACCGGTAGACGGGATCATAAAACTGAACCAGAGTTTTGAGAAGTCCTTCATCAACATGAGTGTTCAAGATAGGCAAAAGCTTTCCATGGCTTTTCCTAAAATCAGAAGGATCTTGTACAAAAGACGCTAACTCTTTCAGTCTTTCCACATTAGGCTCTTTGAAACCGTACCTCTTGGTATGCCTTTTTTCCATAACTTAATCCTATAATGTTTGCAAAGAAAATTCTCTAATTGTTTGGAAAAAATCATGTTTTTATGGAAAAAGATTTTTTTTATTTTTTTATGGATGTATGAATGCATGGATGCATGGATGCCACATATTCAAACATGGTAAAGCGAACATGGTAACGCAAACATGGTACTGTAAACATGGCAACACAAACATGGTGACACAAACATGGTACACACAGGTTCAAAGGTCCAGCGTCACGAGCATGAGGTCAGAGAACCAAACATGGGATAGTTCTAGTTAATCACCTGCAAAACATGTTCTACTGATACGTCAGAGTCTACATCTTTCTTTCGGATATTACCGGCTTTCCACAATTAAACTCATGAGCCAGCAATATTCTCAAGAAAAACTCGTCTGAGTGTGGTTCTCCGCATGACAACTAATCCAAGTCTTCACCTGAATAGTTTCTGCACCACAACCTAATAAGGCCAGGATGGGTTGGGGTTCTACAGCCAACTCAGCTTCTACAGTTCAATGAAAGCAATAATGTCTTCGCAACTAAACTTGCTAAACATATATTACAAACAAGGAACCTCCACTGAGCGGAAGGATTCTCACGTGCGCTGCACATGACTATACCCTCCACCTAATTCTTATGTGTACTTAATCCGGGTTAGGATTTGTCCATAATGTATCACTTGTAACAGAACCACACAAGTAACAAAACCAAAGAACCAAACAAGAACAAAATAAAAACAAAACAAATAGAAATAACCCTTTCTTTGGAAACAATAAAAAGATGGTCCCCAGTGAAGTCGCCATTTTTCTGTCGCGGGCGAAAAATTGTTGTCCTTTTTCGGGATGAGACACCTGATGCCTTCTTTGGGCTCGAGTGCTCAAAAAATGATTTTTCTTTTGTACCGACCAAACTTTTTATTGTTTCCAAAAGAGGAAAAGGAAAAAAGCTGCAATAACCTAAAAGTGGGGGGAGAGATCTTGGGTAAGAGGGTTGGTTATACGAAGGGAAGGTATTAGCACCCAACGTATCTATAGTACTCTATAGGTTTCTTTGTTTTGTATATTCAATTCTTGTTATGGTAGAGGTTCTTGGGAAATAGGTGGGTGTCATACCCCAAAATTTGCCCATGCTATTTTTCATACATAAAACCAAATCAAAAGACAAAGCTCCAAAACACAGTCTCCCACACAGAAGTCCTAAATTAGGGTTTGACTAATTCAATGGAAAAATCATTGAATCAATGGCTCAAGGTGGTTCCATAGGGTCACCAACATCCCAAAGTATCTCCATATAAAGTTTCAAGTCAAACAGAACAAATTTAGTCCCTCAAATCCTGAGTAGGTCAACAGTCGACTCTCAAGGGCAAAACAGTCATTTCAAGTCAAAATACAGTCAAAGTTCAAGATATTCGGTCAACAACATCCTCATAACCCTAAAAACATCATTTGATCAAGGGTTGATCATGATGATGCAAGGAAAGATCATAAAAGTCAAAAGTCAAAAGTTACTATTTTGGGCTAATGGGTCTAAATATGAATGCAAAACGTGATTATGTGTTATATGGGCATCCTTGAACTAATTACTTGATTTTTTATAATATTTATTTGGATTCCAAATTCATTAAAATACAAATAAATCATTATAAAATGTTGAAAATTAGTTTTAATCAAAGATTTAATTTTTAATCAATTTCAATCATCAAGATATATATTATTTGATTCTAAATTCGTGCAAAATAAGATTGGTAGAATAAGATCAAGATTTGAACAAAATTTTAGAAGAAATAAAGTCAATTTTTTAATATTTTCAAAACACCAATCAAATGATTTCTTTCCAAGTTTAGTTGACCTAATGTGTTCTCTATATATACTGCAATATATTCTCACAAGGGTTCACGCAGGGTTAGCCTCAAAAAACTCATGAGCATTCTCCAAAACTTTCAAAAACTAGGGCATGAGGCTGCTGATGTTATAAGCCAATATAAACGAATTCCAAGGCCTGCAACTTCTTCTTGAGGTCATCAGTAATCGTCTCCAGCCATTGCACGAGTCTGAAACGTCCCAAAAGTCACTTCTTCAAGTGCATCGGTTTAGTAAATTTATTTGATTTTTGATTTCGTTTTCTATGTGTTCCTGGCATGTTTGATGTGTGTGTTCATCTTCAGGGCATCCATTAGAATAGCTCAGACGTAATATATGGAAGCTTCGAGCCATGAATCAATGTATGCCATGGTTAGGGCACACATGATGAAACCTTTCGGTTTCGTTCATATATGGAGTCTTTGACCAAAAAGACATCACCAAGGAGTTTATTACACCTTAAGTACGAAATCTGGGCACCCACGTCGCTGGTTTAACGTCGTTTCTGTGAGTTTCAAATTTTTGCAGGATTCGAAGAAAAATCCGCAGGAAATTCCATGGGAAATTCCGCAGATAAATCCACAAGTCCCAAGGTTGAAGATGATGACGAGGCGCTGAATTGTTGACCGTGTGTTGTCGTTTGCTTAGTGGCCAGTCAAAACTCAGATTTCTCTCCTTTAATCTTATTGGTTGTAGCGAATAGCACAGGGCCCACTTTGACTTTTTCTCTGATTTGTTTTGATCTCTTTGTG
Source organism: Vicia villosa (assembly GCF_029867415.1). Taxonomy (NCBI): domain Eukaryota; kingdom Viridiplantae; phylum Streptophyta; class Magnoliopsida; order Fabales; family Fabaceae; genus Vicia; species Vicia villosa. Next base: position 41,065,239 of record NC_081183.1, on the reverse strand, counting down.
ATTTCAATATCTTTTATTTGGATTATACATTTAACAATTAATATCTGCATCAAGAATGGCAAGACACGGAGGTGGTAACGTAGGGGTCACAGGTTCGACCCTACTGTGTGACAAAAATTTTGTTGTCTTTGTTTTCTCAAGTCTTACTTGTGGATCAGGTGCGCATACCCCATGCGTGGTTTACGATGCATCACCAACCAATCCCGTTGGATCTCCAACACAGCCAGATCAAACGCCCAGAAAACGTAGGCTCACCCTACACCCCAATACTATACCACACCGAATCAAACGCCCAGCTAAGTCTCTCAATTTTTTTATTATTCATTTGTTTTGCTTTTACTATTAAATTATCTACTATTTTGCTTGTTAATAAAAATATATATTTTTTAATTACTTCTTTTAAATTTCAATGTCTTCTTCTTATAAAAATGTTTTTTAACTAATCTAATTTTTATAAAAATGTTTTTAACTAATCTAAATTAATAATATCAACTAAGGTTAGATTTATAATTAGTTTTTATATGTAAAACCCTGATTTTATTTTAATTATTTCTTTTTATGCTATTGGTAGGTGTTATCCACCAACGCGTTTTTAGCCTTACAAATCATTTGGGCCACAATAAGTTTTCTTAAAAAACCCTTTAGTGGTTTGCAAACTTTTTAGGGTTTGTTTAATATCATTTTATATTTTGTTCACCTTTTGGGCTAAGATAGGGTTTGTATTAATAACCGATGAATATGTAATACACTGAAATTCTCTTCTTGGTGTCAATTTTTCAGGGTTACCCCAAAGTCCTCCGACTACGCGCCATGCCAATCAAGAAGCTAAGTTTCTAAACTTTTTCTTATTTTTATTATTTATTTTGATTGAATATTATTTTTGGTTATTTTGCCTTGAATTAGCAATACACTCATTGCCTTCTTTTTCCGTTGTCAATTCTCCAATGGTCAGGGTCAATGCTTCAAGGCAAATCTCTGCCCCATCAACCTTCATCAATCAAAGCCAAAGGTTTGTCAAACTGCCGAAGCTACGGACATTGGTAACCCTAAACCTTACTTTATTATTACTTATGTCAAACCCTATTAAGGGATCCGCTGGTTTCATTGTCCCCTTCCCCTATTATTATGTAACTGTCTACTGGTTGTATTGATTGGCCTTGAAGGCACTTAAACTGTGATGTTACATTATTATATTACTGTGTGGTTAGTAATTTAGGGAGTGCAAACCATGAATCAAGCGTTAGATCACTAACATTACAAGATAAAATATTCGAATATGACCACGTGATTGTTGCACCCACACACCTTTAGGGTAATCCCTCTGGTTGCCTTTGTTGCCTGTTGCCTTGTTGCCTTTAAGTGTACTAAATAGTCAAAGTCCCTCGATTCCGAGGATACCTAAAGCAAAACAAATGTTGCCCTAAGTTCATTATCATCATTGATTCTGTCCCTCGAAGTTGCCTCGGTAAAAAGGATATGATGATTGTCCAATTGCTAAGGTATCCTCGCATGATGCCTAAAAAGATTAATGACTATTATATCCTTCCCTTAGACTACCTGCCCTCTTTATGGCATGGGACAGTCTTATGGCGAATGATTACTCTCGATGACCCTTCACATCCAATTGAAAGACTTCCTACCCTCTTATGGTACGGATAGATCCTTTCGTCTCGAAAAGCTAAAAGAACAAATTTCTAAACTTAGGGTAAGTAGCTTTTAATTGCTTGCTCAATTCAAATTCAAAATTCAAACTCTTTTTCCCATTAATTTTCAAATACTTTTCAAAAAGACTACGCTTATTTACAAGCTAAAGTTCTTATCCGAACTATTCATACACTACTTTTCAAACAATTCAAACATTTTCAAAGTGAGCTAAGCAATTAAGAGCCCATGGAAAACCATGGATGCAAAGGGTGCCTTACACCTTCCCTTTGCATAATTACCCCCCGAACTCAAAATCTTTTCAAAAGGTATTTTCCTATTCTTTTAGCCTTTCCTAAAATTGGATAAAATAAAAGTCGGTGGCGACTCATGCTTAACCGCGACATTTTCGATTATATAAAAAAGTCAGTTCACCGTATTACAGAACTGGCGACTCTGCTGGGGAATAATTTTCGATAAAAGAGGGGTTACCTTAAAAGTTTAGGATTCACTTAAATGTTTTCTATTGCTTGTTTTGCTTGCTTTACTTTTGCAGGGCTGTTTTGGGTATTCTGTTGTGTGAAAGATCCTAACCCGGATCTGAGTACCTTAGGTATGTGGCATGAGACCAGGGAGGCTGTACGACATGTATCGTTACGGTTGAACTGGTGGCCACCGTTAGTGTGACACTTTGGTTTGTCCTGATGGCCCTTGAATTTGATCGAGGAGACATTTGGCTACCGCGTGGTGTCATGAGCACTAATTCGCCCTTAGAACCTTAGTCGAACTTGACTTTGGCTTATAAGAAGTAGCGAGATGGCTGGCTTTGGATTCCTGACTAAAGTCGGTTGATACTCGATGCTACACTCATTGAGATTAGACTCAAGGGATGTTTTTGGCTGGCCGATTGTGCGCTATGTTGAGACAATGCCCACGAGAAAGATCAAGGATATGAGCACCATAGAACCCGGTTACTATTCTAGGACAGGTTGAACCAACTAAACTTCAGTGGGGAGGGTACTTACCTACGAACTTCACGCAAGCCTTTAAACCTAAGGGCACTTGTGTGACTTGTTTGTGCTGGCTACTAACCCTTTGGTTTTCTTGCAGGTTTTGTTAAAGACTTGTTTGCCCTCACTATTCCATGTTGTTCCTAATAAGTTGCATAACATACTAACCTTTGTTTCCTTGCAGGATTCGCTTGTAGGACATTTCATCCTCATTACCTTATGCTCTAACCCTTTTATTTCCTTGCAGGGATTGTCTGTAGGACACCTAGTCCTTATGACCTTATGCTTTACTTAATGCATTGCATCTACATTACATCATGACATCATAACATAGCATGTTAGCTAACCCTTTCAAGGATCTTAGGGATTTAGGACACACAATTTCAGGTACTCTTATCAAGGACTAAATTCCTAACAAGGGGCAAGAGGATTTACTTTCCCCTGGCCATGTACCTTCCGATTCAAAGGTTTAGCACCTAACAAGGGGCAAGAGGATTTACTTTCCCCTGGCCATGTATCTTCAAATTCAGAAGTATCCTGAATCAGAGGCGATGACCCACTCGATATGGTGAGCTCGATTCTCAAAGAAGGATGTTCAAAAACGGAATTCAGAACTCTTCAGACGAAAATGCAACCAATCTAAATTTCCTATAGATCCTTGAAAACATTACATTTGCATTCATAACATCGCATAACAGGTCTCTCGTCCTTCCTCGCTGTTTATTTCAGCACAAATGGATCTCGAGCAATCAGTCATAAATCTTCAGGCTCAGAATAACCAGTTCCGAGGGATGATCCTTAACCCGGCCAAGGGGAAAGAAGAATTAAAGGCACTCCTATTCTTGGGGTACAATTACAATGCGAGATGTGCTTATGATTCGAACAATCCTGGTTATGGTGTAAAGGATGATAGACCGTTGAAGCGTGCCATTAAAGAGTTAATCATGCCACTCAAAAGATCACGACAATGAAGTCACGACAACTGAGTCCCGATAATGGAGTCACGACAGCAGAATCACGACAACTGATTCGCGACAACTGAGTCACGACAACTGAGTCACGACAACTGAGTCACGACAACTGAGTCACGACAACTGAGTCACGACAACTGAGTCACGATAACTGAGTCACGACAATTGAGTCACGATAATGGAATCATGACAATTGAGTCACGATAAAGGAATCATGACAATTGAGTCACAACAAACAATTCACTCATATGATCCATACGCTCAGGGCAATCGAGCCAACAAAATCCACTCATACTATAAATCTCAATACAAGGTGCGCGTACCATTCCAACATGCCTGGACATTACAAAAAAAACAATTGCTGGACATTGAAGAATAAGATTCAAGATCTGATGAATGACGGAGAAATCAAATTCAACCCTCCTGAAACACCTGTGGTGATCACCGCTCTTATGCCTAGCCATGACAAGACTGATTGAGGTCTAGACGGACGAACTTCTGGAACATTAGATCTACTTTCATTTGCATATTTCTCTTCTGTTTGTTTAAACATTTGAATCATGATAGACATTATATGTTTTAATAATCATCATCAGTGCATCGCATATGTTTGTCTTGAATAAATTATTTCGCTATCACTCATTTTAAATTATGTCTTTATTCTGCATATGTTTTTGTGATACTCAACTCCTGCTAAAGTTGTATACCTTTTGAGGGAGGATGACGAAAATGATACCGCAACCTCATACAATATGCTTTTGAACGGACTATGCTGACGATGTACAGGCATTGTTTCAATTCCTAAACAGTGGAGATATAAGGATGGTAATCCCTCGTCAACCCCTTTGAGCCTAAGGAGTAGAAGTTTCTTTTTGTACGAAACACCCGCATTTTTAACCTGGGGCAGGGTAGTTCTCAGTTATTTTGGCTGTGCATTCTATTTTAAGAGAATCACTCTGTACACCTTTCAACAAAGGTTTCAATCACAAGCGTTCATCCGTACACATCAAAGAAGTGTTGGAGATGTCAATCAAAAGCCAATAATGGTTCATCAATCATTAAGCAAGGCAGTCAATATCTTTCAAAAATAAAAAAAAAAAAATTAAAAAAAAAAAAATGAATAAACATATGTACAAAGAAAAGCCTGCTAAGTCAAAAAACAAAAAGATGACTTAGGCAAAAATCGAGGCATCCCGCTGACTGTAAGCTTAAAATAGACTGTTCAGGCAAAAGTTAGGGATATCAAAAGATGAAAAAAAGAGAAGTCAATAAATTCCTGAACGACACAATGTTGTGACTACCGAAAGGAAGAAGTGACTGCCATCTCAAAAATTCTCTTTGCTTGCGAATCATCATCATTATCAAAGGTGCAAATCCAAAAGTCTCTTGGAACCTGAATGCATAAGCCGAATTTACTGAGTTTAGGACTGAAGATCATCACGAAGAGGGGTGGGGATAAATAAACTTTGAGCCTTTATCCTTTGTTTCTTAAACCGTGAACCAAGCCACGTTACAACCCTTGAAAGTCCTAATTGAAGCATGGTTAGTTCGAAAGCATACTGTCACCAAAAAAAGGTATCCTGACTCCTTAAGGTTTACCAAAAACGAGGAGTCGGTATTTCATTCTTACAAACATTATTACAAATATCATTTTTTTACAAGTGTCGTGTTTTTGCATCTCATGTTTTAAAAGGTTTTTCAAAAATTCAAGACAAACGTATGCATTGCATCTCATGAATTCATTATTAAACATATTCTGCTACATAATGTCAAATGTTAGCATCAGAAAGAACTTGCACAGGGTACAACTAATGACTGAAAGTTATCCCGACAGACAAGATTACGCCGAGAAGCAATGTATCCTACGTATACAAGGGGCATGGCATGCTTTGCCCAATCAATCTGGGGCAATCCAGTCAAGATTATAAGAATCTCTCAAAAGCCAAACAATCAAAGGCATACACCTCAAGTGGGTTTCAAACTATTTGTCCAAACAATCTGGGGCAATCAAGTCAAGTTTCCGAGAATCTCTCAAGGATGCCAAAATAATCAGGGGTACGCATCCAAGAAGATCTGAAGCTACTTCTCAACCAACATAGGACATCATATTGGGCATATGATTACTAGGGGCATGTCTCCTAAAGTGCACATCTTATAAAGTCCTCGCAAGGCGAATCTTTCCAAAGTTCCTGCTAACTGGGGCAAATCTATACAAGTCCCGTTTGACATTTTAAGTGACGTATCCTAAACCAAGTAGTAGTTACTATAATACTGAGGGCAACTTTCACCCATGTCTCCCCACAAAGCCGGGTTCACAAGATCATATCCCCACAAGAGTAATCATTAAGAAGACATCTTCAAACGCTCCCGATAGAGACATGGCTGCCCAACAGAGTTTACATCTTCAACACTGTCGCTCTCCTCCAACACGATTTATCAATATCTTTATCACCAATCAGGGAACATCAAGTCACTGATCATCTCCAAGCAGAAATCATAAATCCCCAGCTGAGCATCTTTCAAGACGAAATCAAACATCAAAATCACAGAGACCTGGAGATCTATTCTCTCGACTAAGACAACATAAATCATGTTTGCATACCATAAACATAGTCATACATCACATACATACTGAACTCACGCATAACATACGAAGCTTCTCATTTATTTTGAGAGACTCATTATGTAATCCATGCATCATGACATCGCATAAATTTAATCTTACCTTTTGCAGAATACAGGTACAGACAAACGAACGAAAACTCCAACTTTCCAAGGTCTAATTCATCTACCACGAACGGTAATGACACGATCATTTTCAAGATCTAATTCAGCTACTACGAATGGTACTGACACGATCAACGCTCGAAGATCTAATTCATTTACCACGAACGGTAATGACACGATCACTTTCAAAGTCTAATTCAGCTACTACGAACAGTACTGACACGACAAAAGATCTAATTCAGCTACTACGAATGGTACTGACACGATCAACTCTCAGAGATCTAATTCTATCATCACGAACGGTGTAGACACGATCACTGACTTTCAAAGTCTAATTCAGCTACTACGAACAGTACTGACACGACAGAAGATCTAATTCAGATACTACAAACGGTACTGACACGGTCAACTCTCAGAGATCTAATTCTATCATCACGAACGGTGTAGACACGATCACTGACGTCCACGGTCTAATTCAGTTACTACGAACGGTGCTGACACGACAAGAGAGTCTAATTCTATCATCACGAACGATGTAGACACGATTATCTCTCCAAAAGATCTAATTCATTTACTACGAACGGTAATGACACGATCAACGCGCAAACGACATTTCTCAAACTTCAACTACCAGATGGCATCCACAAGCCCATCTCCGACAAAAGTCCCTACTTCAAATAGGGCAAATTTCTTGGTATTCTTATGTTCAATCATCTTCCACCTTCAGATACCGACTGGCGCGCAGACCACTCTACATCTTCAGGTTTAAGATAATTGAACAGGGGCAGCTGTCATACCCCAAAATTTGCCCATGCTATTTTTCATACATAAAACCAAATCAAAAGACAAAGCTCCAAAACACAGTCTCCCACACAGAAGTCCTAAATTAGGGTTTGACTAATTCAATGGAAAAATCATTGAATCAATGGCTCAAGGTGGTTCCATAGGGTCACCAACATCCCAAAGTATCTCCATATAAAGTTTCAAGTCAAACAGAACAAATTTAGTCCCTCAAATCCTGAGTAGGTCAACAGTCGACTCTCAAGGGCAAAACAGTCATTTCAAGTCAAAATACAGTCAAAGTTCAAGATATTCGGTCAACAACATCCTCATAACCCTAAAAACATCATTTGATCAAGGGTTGATCATGATGATGCAAGGAAAGATCATAAAAGTCAAAAGTCAAAAGTTACTATTTTGGGCTAATGGGTCTAAATATGAATGCAAAACGTGATTATGTGTTATATGGGCATCCTTGAACTAATTACTTGATTTTTTATAATATTTATTTGGATTCCAAATTCATTAAAATACAAATAAATCATTATAAAATGTTGAAAATTAGTTTTAATCAAAGATTTAATTTTTAATCAATTTCAATCATCAAGATATATATTATTTGATTCTAAATTCGTGCAAAATAAGATTGGTAGAATAAGATCAAGATTTGAACAAAATTTTAGAAGAAATAAAGTCAATTTTTTAATATTTTCAAAACACCAATCAAATGATTTCTTTCCAAGTTTAGTTGACCTAATGTGTTCTCTATATATACTGCAATATATTCTCACAAGGGTTCACGCAGGGTTAGCCTCAAAAAACTCATGAGCATTCTCCAAAACTTTCAAAAACTAGGGCATGAGGCTGCTGATGTTATAAGCCAATATAAACGAATTCCAAGGCCTGCAACTTCTTCTTGAGGTCATCAGTAATCGTCTCCAGCCATTGCACGAGTCTGAAACGTCCCAAAAGTCACTTCTTCAAGTGCATCGGTTTAGTAAATTTATTTGATTTTTGATTTCGTTTTCTATGTGTTCCTGGCATGTTTGATGTGTGTGTTCATCTTCAGGGCATCCATTAGAATAGCTCAGACGTAATATATGGAAGCTTCGAGCCATGAATCAATGTATGCCATGGTTAGGGCACACATGATGAAACCTTTCGGTTTCGTTCATATATGGAGTCTTTGACCAAAAAGACATCACCAAGGAGTTTATTACACCTTAAGTACGAAATCTGGGCACCCACGTCGCTGGTTTAACGTCGTTTCTGTGAGTTTCAAATTTTTGCAGGATTCGAAGAAAAATCCGCAGGAAATTCCATGGGAAATTCCGCAGATAAATCCACAAGTCCCAAGGTTGAAGATGATGACGAGGCGCTGAATTGTTGACCGTGTGTTGTCGTTTGCTTAGTGGCCAGTCAAAACTCAGATTTCTCTCCTTTAATCTTATTGGTTGTAGCGAATAGCACAGGGCCCACTTTGACTTTTTCTCTGATTTGTTTTGATCTCTTTGTGATTTCAATATCTTTTATTTGGATTATACATTTAACAATTAATATCTGCATCAAGAATGGCAAGACACGGAGGTGGTAACGTAGGGGTCACAGGTTCGACCCTACTGTGTGACAAAAATTTTGTTGTCTTTGTTTTCTCAAGTCTTACTTGTGGATCAGGTGCGCATACCCCATGCGTGGTTTACGATGCATCACCAACCAATCCCGTTGGATCTCCAACACAGCCAGATCAAACGCCCAGAAAACGTAGGCTCACCCTACACCCCAATACTATACCACACCGAATCAAACGCCCAGCTAAGTCTCTCAATTTTTTTATTATTCATTTGTTTTGCTTTTACTATTAAATTATCTACTATTTTGCTTGTTAATAAAAATATATATTTTTTAATTACTTCTTTTAAATTTCAATGTCTTCTTCTTATAAAAATGTTTTTTAACTAATCTAATTTTTATAAAAATGTTTTTAACTAATCTAAATTAATAATATCAACTAAGGTTAGATTTATAATTAGTTTTTATATGTAAAACCCTGATTTTATTTTAATTATTTCTTTTTATGCTATTGGTAGGTGTTATCCACCAACGCGTTTTTAGCCTTACAAATCATTTGGGCCACAATAAGTTTTCTTAAAAAACCCTTTAGTGGTTTGCAAACTTTTTAGGGTTTGTTTAATATCATTTTATATTTTGTTCACCTTTTGGGCTAAGATAGGGTTTGTATTAATAACCGATGAATATGTAATACACTGAAATTCTCTTCTTGGTGTCAATTTTTCAGGGTTACCCCAAAGTCCTCCGACTACGCGCCATGCCAATCAAGAAGCTAAGTTTCTAAACTTTTTCTTATTTTTATTATTTATTTTGATTGAATATTATTTTTGGTTATTTTGCCTTGAATTAGCAATACACTCATTGCCTTCTTTTTCCGTTGTCAATTCTCCAATGGTCAGGGTCAATGCTTCAAGGCAAATCTCTGCCCCATCAACCTTCATCAATCAAAGCCAAAGGTTTGTCAAACTGCCGAAGCTACGGACATTGGTAACCCTAAACCTTACTTTATTATTACTTATGTCAAACCCTATTAAGGGATCCGCTGGTTTCATTGTCCCCTTCCCCTATTATTATGTAACTGTCTACTGGTTGTATTGATTGGCCTTGAAGGCACTTAAACTGTGATGTTACATTATTATATTACTGTGTGGTTAGTAATTTAGGGAGTGCAAACCATGAATCAAGCGTTAGATCACTAACATTACAAGATAAAATATTCGAATATGACCACGTGATTGTTGCACCCACACACCTTTAGGGTAATCCCTCTGGTTGCCTTTGTTGCCTGTTGCCTTGTTGCCTTTAAGTGTACTAAATAGTCAAAGTCCCTCGATTCCGAGGATACCTAAAGCAAAACAAATGTTGCCCTAAGTTCATTATCATCATTGACTCTGTCCCTCGAAGTTGCCTCGGTAAAAAGGATATGATGATTGTCCAATTGCTAAGGTATCCTCGCATGATGCCTAAAAAGATTAATGACTATTATATCCTTCCCTTAGACTACCTGCCCTCTTTATGGCATGGGACAGTCTTATGGCGAATGATTACTCTCGATGACCCTTCACATCCAATTGAAAGACTTCCTACCCTCTTATGGTACGGATAGATCCTTTCGTCTCGAAAAGCTAAAAGAACAAATTTCTAAACTTAGGGTAAGTAGCTTTTAATTGCTTGCTCAATTCAAATTCAAAATTCAAACTCTTTTTCCCATTAATTTTCAAATACTTTTCAAAAAGACTACGCTTATTTACAAGCTAAAGTTCTTATCCGAACTATTCATACACTACTTTTCAAACAATTCAAACATTTTCAAAGTGAGCTAAGCAATTAAGAGCCCATGGAAAACCATGGATGCAAAGGGTGCCTTACACCTTCCCTTTGCATAATTACCCCCCGAACTCAAAATCTTTTCAAAAGGTATTTTCCTATTCTTTTAGCCTTTCCTAAAATTGGATAAAATAAAAGTCGGTGGCGACTCATGCTTAACCGCGACATTTTCGATTATATAAAAAAGTCAGTTCACCGTATTACAGTGGGACCTAAGGTGTTTGTTTGATTATGCTCGCAAAGATCATCGCGATCCTCTGCATACATATCCCTTAGAGGGAATCAGAGCATCTGTAGCTCGGGGTCTACGGGTGCTAAGGTTTGAATGGTTTTTTTTGTTTTGTTTTGCTCGCCAAGGATATGACCTTGTGCCTACGTATTCTCAAAGGGATGTTGAGAAAGTCAGAGCAATCGTAGTTCCCACTTATGCTAGTGGAAGCAAAGGAAAAGAGACAAATGTCATCTAAATGTTCGATGTATCTAATCTATATCATCACATACATCTGTTTGATTTTTGTTTGAAAATCTTTTCATTATAAGCCCTGGGCCATGCCACTTATGGTGCTTAGAATGATAAAGATGTTTTTGTTGTTTAACCAGCCTTGTGGCAAAAACTTTCAATGAAGTCAGCCTTGTGACAAAAAGTTTTGATTAACCAGCCAGCCTCGTGGCAAAAGTTTCAATGAAGTCAGCCTTGTGACAAAAACTTTGATTAATCATCCAGTACGGTGGTAAAACAGTTTGATTGATTAGCCAGCCTTGTGGCAAAAAGAAATTTGATTGATTAGCCAGCCTTGTGGCAAAAAAGTTTGATTTTGATTGATTGATTGTTTGTGATGATATAGAAGAGATACTCCTATCATAGAGATGATAAATGTCTAATCTCCTAGGGTATTTTGATTTGGATATTGGGGATGCTTATAAGAAGCCCGTGGGTCCTTGTACGAAGCCCAAGAGGAGGCTATCCGAGGGTCCTTGCATTGTAAGCCCAAGAGGAGGCTATGGGAGGGACAATCCAGGGTCCTTGCATTGTAAGCCCAAGAGGAGGCTATGGGAGGGTCACTCGTTTGTACAAAGCCCAAGGGGAGGCATGGTATAGTTGGTTTGAGCTCTTAGAGCGATTTCACCGGGAAACCATACTCTATGTCCTAACCTAAACTAGTGGAGATTCTTTGCACGAAGCCCAATAGGAGGCTATGGGGAACCTAGTGTTGTACTAAGTTGAACAAGCACACATATCACACATATGAACAAACATGAACAAGTATGAACAAACATGAACAGGTATGAACAATTATATATATATATGACAGAGTGTGTGTATATAATGGAGTTTATGAAGGAAATATACCTGTAAGCATGATCCATTTGCATACACGGGGCTCGGGACTCATACTCGGGGAAAGGCCCGTGGAGTTTATTCAAAGCTATGTAAACAGGTTTTTACAAAAGGGCTTGGGACTTATACCTACATGGAGGCCCATGGTATTTTATAAAATATGGTTGATTGTTATTAACAGACGCGTTGTTTGAAAAACTGTTTGAAAGTTTGTTTTGACTGTTTTCTGTACAAAGAAAAACTGTAAAAAAGGAGTGGGGCTTATACTCTCTAATATTCGAGAGGCCCCACATCGTTTTGAAAATCAATTGATCAATTAAAAGATTTAATCAATAGTTTCAAAAAGAAATGGTTTATTGTTTTGAAAAGAATGATCGTTTGTTTTAAAACAATTTGAATTTGACAAAAGTCAACTTAATTAAGTTAAAATCAAATTTTAATGCTTAATTAAGACCTAAGTGATTAGGGTTTGATCACAAAAATATTTACAAGTGATTAGGTTTGAAAATTAAATGAAAAAACAATATTTAAAGTATTTAAAAACACTTAAAAATGTATCATTTTAAACCTAATTAAAAGCATATTAAATAAATCTTTTTTTGTGATTTTTTTTTTGATATTGTCAAAATATGTATATTAAATAAGAGGTGTGTAAAAAATGAAGAGAAAATGAATTAATTTGATTGGTTAATTAATGGGTTAAAGTTGTAAAGAAAATAGAGAAAAATAGTGATAAAAAATTGGGTTTTGTCTACACAAGGGCTTGAACCCACGCCCTCTCTCTCACCGGCCAAAACACTTACCAACTGGGCTGCGCGCGCAGCTTGTAAGACACACGCGTTCAATTGATTATATTTTAAACTTGATATTTGAAATTTCTGAAACAAAAATGGCGCCAAGAACACACCCTCAACTGATTTTCAAAATTCTTCAAAACTGTGTTGTTTTGGTCAATCAAAGGGTCTATCTCACTCGGTTTTTCACGAGGAACATGATGGTGCCCTCATAATTCATTTATTTTCACTCTAAGGGGGTCAATTTTCGCATGAACATGAAGAACCCTAAAACTGAAATTCAATGTGAAATCGTGTATGTGCAAGTTATGATGCAATTGATTGAGGGTTAATGATCCTCATAGGTGCAGAAACAAGATGGTATGCTCACATTTCATTTATGATGCGTGCAAATATGAGTTTGAAGTTCAAGTGACTTACCTTCAAAAATGGCCAAACTGGAAATCGAATTCTGCAAATAAGGGCTCCCAGATGTTGTTTCTTGATCTGAACACCTTCAATGAACCTTATGAAACATGTTTGAATGCTTGGAACTGTTTGGATTCATCTGTGTAAAGCTATGGAACCCGATCTGCAGTATGGCTCAAGTGAGAATCATGCTATGTGATTTTGGAGTTACAGGTCATGGATGATGGTTGGAACAGCTCATATATGGTATATAGGATGTGTTTGGATGATTAACTTAGACAGAAATGAGCTTGGGTGAGATTTGGCATGATAAGGCTCAATATGTGTTCATATGGAAGTGAGGTAGTGATTTTGAGTTCTTGGTGTTTTTGGGGTGTATGGATGGATCAAACAACTTCCAAATGATGTTTATGAGTTGTGGGAAGCATCATTTTGCTCAGAACTTCAAAGGTTTAGAGGTTGAGCATTTTACCTCTTTGAAACTTAAGAAACTTGCAATTCAAGAAAGAAGAGAGAAAACCTATAATTGTGAGGTTTTGGTGTGAATTGAAGAGTGATTTGCACCTCTATTTATAGGCCAAGAGTTCTGAACTCAGACCTTTGCAAGTTGATCAAGAATTGGTGATTTGGCTTAAGAGATAAAAAGGAATCTTTTACATTTAATGCAAAATGGTTAAAGTGACCAAACCATGGTTAAAACTCAAGCTTCTTATCCTCTTCCATTCTGATCTCAAATCAGAAAAATATCTCCAATTATTGCCTCTATGCATCATTATTTGGATCATTTGGCAAATTGGCTCATAACTTAGTGAAAATGGCATGAAATTTCAAGTGAAAAGTTCACTAATGTCAAAATTCAAAACCATAGCTACACTTCAAATTTTTTCATGCTCTTGGACATTTTGGAAAGCTCATATTACACACTTCAAAACCCTAGTTGAAAGTTTCTTCAAGATCTTTAAGGAAGTGGGTGAAAAAGATCCATGAACTTTGAAGAAAATGAGGTTTTAAGTGAAATTTTCAAAAGATACCAACTTTGAAGCTCCATATCTCTTAAATGGTTGATCTTTTGGAAAAAAATTATATGTGACAAAGTTGTTCATTGGATCAAAATCTACAACTTTCATGTTGGAAGTTTTTTTTCAGTTTGTAGGTGAAATTTTGAGAAATTCCCTTCCAAAGTTTGGAAAAAACCATGAAAAACACTTAGAAAATTTTCTAAGTATGAAAAGTCAAACTTTTGACTTTTTGATTCTTGATTGATTTTCTTGATTTTTCTTGATCAAATGACTTCATATATCATATATTGATGATTCAAAACTTCAAAAGTCATGGTTGACCAAAATTTCCCAAAAGTCAATGGTGATCTTGTACAGTTGACTTTTTCAGACGAATCGCGTTTCTGGAGATTTCAAATGAAACAGGCTATCCTCATCAAATGAATGGTATGAATGGATCATATTGAGGTATTGGAGGATATTGAATCATAGTTTGAGTTGTGACACCATGTCCTGATTAAAAAGGCAGTTGTTCAGTGAATTAGGTCAAAAACCCTAATTGTCGACCAGATGAAATTGATGACTGTAGATCTTGAATTGAGACATAATTTCCATTGTATATTGTCATAGGGATTATTTGAAGATGATTGAAACCTTTTATTGACTTCCTGGGGATTTTTAGGGTTTCCCAAATGTGATCCCTGATTTCAGTCCCTGATAGTTCAAAAACCCTGATCTGAGGATTTGTCTGATCAATCTTTGTATAGGAGATGTTCTGAGCCAATGGATTAGGTCAAAATGATGCACTTGGGGTCTTGAGGTCATGTCCCAAGTCTTTAGGTCAAATCCTGAGCAAAAGTCAGGAGTATGCTATCTTTAGTCAAAACCCTAATCTGGTTGGTTCAGAGCCTTTGAGCTTGTTGAAATGAATCTCTGAGGACCAAATGTTGATTGTTGATGAAGATGATTCATTTGAAATGAAGGGAGAACAAAACCCTAATTGATTGTTACTTGTACTGATGAGTGATTTCCTGATTAAATCCTGCTGAGTCACAAGTAGCAAACACAAGCTATGCAATTTTGTTAGAGATGCAAATGATGCATATGCAAATGATATGAGGTGGTATCTTAGGTCAAAAATTGGGGTATGACAATGACCTTAGAGAGTATTGCAAGAAGTTGGATGGGCAGTTATTTCGAAAAGATGTGGTAATCCAGAGTTTTGTCAAAGGAAGGGACCGAGAGGTAACTAAGAGATTGTTTAATGAAACCAAAAGATGGAGCGACAATTACTTCAGGCAGGGAAGGCCTCTGTTCTACACTAAGATGGAGTAGTATTTGAATCTGTTTTAAGATCACCACCAATTTTTTTGGATGGGGTCTCTATTTTCCTTGTGTTGAACAGTGCTATTTGTGTATGAGCTTACTTGTTTCAAGATGCTATTATGAATGAAGTGAAATGCCTTTTGTTTCCTCTTGATGTATCTTTTATCACATTGTTATTTATTCTTGATCAATAATCGAATTTTGGATACTCTGAAAATGGCACATCACATCATATGCACACATGCACTCATGTATTCATAATATCACATTGCATTTTCAGGTTTTCGTATCAGAAACTAATTGGGGTCCCTTTCAGAACAGATTTTTGCTTCAACAACAAAGCTGACTTCCCTACATCCGTATTGCACAAGAAGCAATCAGAAGAGAATCATGGATAACCTCGAATAGAATCAGGCTGCACTCCGCAAAGACATGGACACTATGGGGGAGAGGATGAACCAACTCTTGAAAACACTCCATGCTGTTATTGAGGGGCAAGAGGAGCTCAGGCAGAGCGTCGTCAAACTGACCAAGGACGTCCCTACCACTTATGCTGATGGAGGACCGAAAACTAGTGAGGTGGCAAAAGAGGGTATTCCTAAAGAGGTGGACGATCATCACAATGTTATTGAACTCGAGCTAGATGACACTGAAACTGCTAGGATGTATCGTGCTCTTGAGGAGTGTCTCAAGGCCATTGAGGTTGCCAAGACTTCTAGCTTCAACACTGCTGCTTTATGCCTAGTGCCTGGGATTGTCATTCCTCCGAAGTTTAAGGTGCCTGATTTTGACAAATACAAAGGGGTCACATGCCCAGACACTCATCTCCGTTCTTATAGTCGTAAAATGGCTGCTCATGCTGAAAATGAACCGTTTCTCATGCACTTCTTTCAAGACAGTCTCATCGGAGCTCCATTAGAATGGTATATGCAACTTGAAAGAACTAATATTCGCACTTGGGGAGAGATTGCTGATGCTTTCTTGAAGCATTATCACTATAACATTGCTATGGCTCCTAGCCGTGCTCAGCTTCAGAACATGTCACAAAAGCTTGAGGAATCCTTTAAAGAGTACGCCCAGAGGTGGCGTGAACTTGCTGCTCGAGTTCAACCTCCTCTCTTGGACCACAAATTGATTGATTTGTTCATGGGAACTTTGAAAGGTCCGTATCTTCAGCATATGATCAGTAGTACTTCTTCTTCCTTCTCAAATGTGGTTATTATCGGAGAACGGGTTGAGAATTGTGTTAAAGCTGGAACTATCCAAAGTGCTTCTGGTTCTAGCAACGCTAATGGCAATGGCAAGAAACCGTACCCTGGGTTTGTAAAAAAGAAAGAGGGTGAGAATAGTACCGCTTCTATTGACAAAGGTAAGGCTCCTGCCTATTCTGCTATTCCGCCTCCAATTTATCCAATGCCTTTTGCTATTCCTGGTTAGTATGTTCCTCAAGCATATGCCGCTGCACTTCCACAACCATGGGTGGCTCCTCAACAGCCTTTCGTACCACAATAACAGGTTACTGCTCCTCAAAATCTCCAGCAAAATCCTAGGCCTCAAGGTCAGAGAGCTCCACAGAGGCAAAGATACCTTGAAAGGCGTATAGACCCGGTTCCGATGCCGTATGCTCATCTTCTCCCTCAATTGCTTGCTAATTAGTTGGTACAACTTCGTGAACTTGGTCCTTCACCTAATCCTCTTCCCCTGGGATATTATACTAATGCTCGTTGTGAATTTCATTTAGGGGCTCCAAGCCACACGATTGAAAAGTGTAGAGCATTGAAATTTAAAGTTCAAGATCTCCTTGATGACAAGATTATTTCATTCACTCCTACTGGTCCTAATATGCAGAATAATCCTATGCCTCCCCACGCAGGTGCGACCAATGCCATTGAATTGTGCGATGAACAGATCTTGGTGACTGATGTTGACGAGATTAAGATGCCGCTCGCAATTGTCAGAGAACGTCTTGTGCAACAAGGGGTCTTGCGTGAACTCCATGACTTTTGTTTGCAATGTTCCTCTAATCCCGAAGAGTGTGCTAGATTGAGAGATGAAATTCAGAAACTGATGGATGAAGGTGTTCTCAGAGTGGAAAGAGTCGTTTCTAACGAAGACGTGGCTACTTTGAAAATTCCTTACTATCCTGCGAATGTGTCGAGATCTCAAGGCACCCCTCTGGTTATTCAGGCTCCGAGTACTCCTTTGGTTATTCAAGATCCGAGTACTCCTTTGGTTATTCAGGCTCTAAGTACTCCTCTAGTTATCCATTCCCAGGATCCCTCAACTTCATCTCCTGTTTCTCCTTCAGTTGGTGATTCTAAGGCAATTCCTTGGAGCTATAATGCCGTGTATATTCGAGGGAAGAAGCATGATTGTCCTCTAGTGGGTAACTCGAATGTCACTAATATTGCTGGAACTAGTGGCATCACTCGTAGTGGCCGAATCTTTGCTGCTCCACCTCCACTTCCCAAAGATGCCAACAAGGATGTTAATGCTCAAACTAAGGGGAAACAAGTTGTTGTCGATCCACCTGAACCGCGTACTGCACAAGACGCTGAACAACTTCTGAGAATTATCAAGAAAAGTGATTATAAAGTGATTGATCAGCATGACCAAACTCAGGCTAAGATTTCCATTTTGTCTCTTTTGGTGCACTCAGAAGCTCACCGTGACGCTTTGATGAAGATCATGGCCTCTGCTCATGTAACTCAAGACATTATTGTGCCTCAATTTGAAGGAGTTGTGACCAACATTGCTGCTGGCAATTGTTTGGGGTTTTGTGATGATGAACTTCCTCCTGAGGGTAGAGCACATAACAAAGCGTTGCATATCTCTATAAGGTGCTTGGATACTGTGTTGTCCCGAGTTTTGATTGATACTGGGTCTTCCCTTAATGTGATGCCAAAGGCTACCTTGTTCAAGCTGAGTATGGATGGGGTCATGATGAGACCATGCACTATGAGTGTCCGAGCGTTTGATGGTTCTAGAAGGTTTGTAGAGGGGGAAATTGATTTGCCTATCAAGATTGTTCCTCACACATTCTATATTGCCTTCTATGTCATGGACATTCGTCCATCGTATACTTGCCTCTTGGGTCGTCCTTGGATTCATGCTGCTGGAGCCGTGACATCTACCCTTCATCAGTGTCTGAAATTCGTCGTGGGTGACAAGATTGTTGTGATCACTGGTGAAGAAGATTTGGTAATCAATAATCTAACGACGTACCGTTACGTGGAGGTAGAAAGGGAAGTGCATGAGACACCTTTCCAAGCCTTGGAAATTGTGTCGGTCGATAGACTCCCCGTGGTTGAGGATAAAAAGGAAGCTGGAGCACCTCTTTCGTCCTTGAACGATGCCAGAGCCTTCTTAGAAGCTAGGGTTCCCCGTAATGCTTGGGGCAAAATGATCGACGTTCATGAGAAGAGGGACAAGTATGGTCTCGGATATCAGCCCTCCTCCTCTACTCAATTCAGCCCGACGCTTGAAAAGAAGGTGATCCCCTCGATCTCTCAGGTGTTTGTCAATGTCGGTACTAGCTCCGAAGATCAGGTTCTCGTTGTGGATGATGGAGATGATGATGAAGATCTTTCCAGGTTCATCTACCAGGCGGTGCCTAGTCAAGAACTCAGCAACTTGGTCATGATGGACATCCCCAAAGTGGTTTTCATAGACATGTAATTTTCCTATTTCAATAAGTCATATGCTCTGCCCAAGGCATATTGACAGCTTGTAGAAAGGGGGCCCCCGCATGTTTCATTCTGTTTAATAATGAATAAAAATTGCAACTTCGCATGCAATTACTGTTCCATTTCTTTCAATTTTTGAAACTTTTAAAAATAAAAAATGGCAAAGTTTTTTCTTTTCTCATTTCCCCTATTTGTTGCATTCTAAAGCATAAATCATCCATCATGCAGATCCGACTCGGATTCCATCAAAAATGATAATGCTACCGTTCCACGTCTTGATATCCTTGAGAATCCAATTGACCATGCTGACGAAGATAATGGGGAAGATTGTGAAGTCCTTAAGGAATTGGAAAGACTCTTAAGACAAAAAGAGAAGTCCATTCAGCCACATCAGGAGGCCATAGAAATAATCAACCTCGGTATAGAAGAAGTAAAGAAAGAAGTTAAGATAGGGGCCGCTTTGCAAAGTGATGTAAAGAGGAGGTTGATTGAGCTGCTTCAAGAGTATGTTGATATCTTCGCCTGGTCATACGAAGACATGCCTAGTTTAGACAATGATATCGTTATGCACAAGTTGCCAGTCAAACCAGAATGTCCGCCTGTAATGCAGAAATCGCGAAGAACCCGACCTGATATGGCTTTGAAAATCAAGGAGGAGGTCTAAAAACAGTTGAATGCAGGTTTCCTATCTGTGTGTGAATATCCTCCGTGGATTGCAAACATCGTGCCTGTTCCTAAGAAGGACGGAAAGGTGCGCATGTGTGTCGATTATCGAGATCTGAATAGGGCGAGTCCGAAAGATGATTTTCCTTTACCCCATATTGATGTGCTAGTCGAAAATACTACTCAGTATTTGGTATTCTCATTCATGGACGTGTTTTCTGGCTACAATCAGATAAAGATGGATCCTGAAGACATGACCAAGACTACTTTCACCACTCCGTGGGGTACGTATTGTTATAAGGTAATGCATTTTGGTCTTAAGAATGTCGGTGCAACGTACCAACGAGCGATGGTGACCCTCTTCCATGAAATGATCCATAAGGAGATTGAGGTGTACGTCGATGATATGATCGCAAAATCCAAAATTGAGGAGGAACACTTGGTGTATCTTGAGAAGTTATTTGCTCGTCTGCAAAAATTCATGTTGAGACTTAATCCAAACAAGTGCACTTTTGGAGTGCAATCCGGCAAATTACTTGGATTCATTGTAAGCCAACAAGGAATTGAGGTTGATCTTGATAAAGTAAGAGCAATACAGAATATGCCAGCACCAAAGAGTGAAAAGGAAGTCTGTGGGTTCCTGGGGAGATTGAATTACATAGCCAGGTTCATCTCTCATCTCACTGATACTTGTGAACCCATCTTTAAGCTTCTGCACAAAAATCAAGATATCCGTTGGGGCGGTCATTGTCAAAGGGACTTTGAAAGGATCAAATAGTATCTCCAAGAGCCACCAATTCTCATGCCTCCAGTTCCTGGGAGGCCGCTTCTTATGTATTTAACTGTGCTTGAAGGATCTATGAGGTGTGTGCTGGGACAACATGACGAGTCTGGTCGAAAAGAGCATGCTATTTATTACCTTAGCAAAAAGTTTACCGATTGTGAATCAAGATACTCACTACTCGAGAAAACTTGTTGCGCTTTGGTATGGGCTGCTCGCCGATTGAGACAGTATATGTTGACTCACACTACCATATTGATCTCTAAAATGGACCCGATAAAGTACATCTTCGAAAAACCAACACTTACAGGCAGACTAGCATGGTAGAAAATGCTTTTATTAGAGTATGACATTCAGTACGTCACACAGAAATCCATCAAAGGCAGTATTCTTGCTGATCATCTGGCTCATCACCCATTGGAATAATATCAGTCAATGAAGTTTGACTTTCCTGATGAGGATATCATGAAGCTGGATGATGATGATGGACCCAAACCAGGGGAGCGATGGACTCTCACGTTCGATGGTGCATCAAATGCTATGGGTCATGGTATTGGAGCAATTTTGACTTCTCTTCGCCAGACTCACATTCCCTTCACGGCCAGAATATGTTTTGATTGCACAAATAATGTCGCAGAATACGAAGCTTGTGCGATGGGCCTCGAGGCAGCCATTGATATGAGAATTAAGATCCTTGAAGTTTATGGGGATTCTGCCTTAGTCATGCATCAGATACGAGGTGATTGGGAGACACGACACCCCAATTTAGTTCCTTATAGGGACTATATTTTGGAGTTGTTGCCCGCTTTTGAAGAAATCACTTTCGATCATATCACTCGAGAAGAAAATCAGTTGGCAGATGCTTTGGCAACTTTGGCAGCGATGTTCAGAGTCAGTTATCCTAACCAAGCGCCAGACATAAGGATTCTCCGTTACAAAGAGCCTACACATGTATTCCCTGCTCATTACCTTACTACTGAAGATGTGTATGATGAAAAGCCGTGGTATTACGATATTAAAAGGTATGTTGAGAAGCAAGAGTGTCCTGAAGATGCTACGATTGGTGATAAGAGAATGCTTCGAAGGTTAGCATCCAAATTCTTCTTGTCAGGAGACGTCCTGTACAAAATAAACTATGATTCAGTTTTGCTCAGATGCGTGGATAGACACAAAGCAGAATCGATCATGCGAGAAATCCACGAGGGCTCTTTTGAACTCATGCTAGTGGGCATTCTATGGCCAAGAAGATCTTGCGAGCAGTGTATTATTGGATGACAATAGAAAGTGATTGTTATGTGTATGTGAAGAAGAATCATAAATGCCAAGTGTATGCAGACAAAATTCATGTTCCTCCAACCCCTTTGAATGTTCAGACGTCACCATGGCCTTTCGCTATGTGGGGAATTGACATGATCGGAAAAATTGAGTGTCATACCCCAATTTTTGACCCTAAGATCATACATCATTTGCATATCAATCATCAATCAAGAGTTTCATCTTAAAGCTCTGCTCTCGGTGTTATGCTCACTTCATCTGTAAGAGGGATCATCAAACACCAATGTTTTTCTACTTGTATATGTTTTACTAACAAAAAATACCAAATATATTGCCTCGTGCTTTTGTATGTTTGTGTTTTGTAGGTACCAAGTCAAAGTATCCTTCAAAAAGGGCATTTTTCAACATTTTCACTGTGCAAATCGATTTGCATAAGGTGTAAATCGATTTACACAACTGTTTCTGCACCAGATTTGCTTCTGCCATCAGTGCAAATCGATTTGCATAAGGTGCAAATCGATTTACATAACTGTTTTTTCCCCAGATTTTGCCTTTTTCAGCTATGTAAATAGATTTGCATAAAGTGTAAATCGATTGCACCAGCACGAATTTGGAAAAATGAAGGCAAATTTCAGATTTTGAAAGTGTTGACATCATTTGCAAGCATGGGAAGCATGACTTAGTTCTCACATTGGATTTCCTACATCATTTTATCATGAACCCTCATGTGATTGCATCAAGGCCATTGGATCTCATTTTTGGCTCCAAATCACTTTTCCAAGCCTAATTCTATTTTCCAATCCTAACTCCAAGCCACAAAAATTCCCAAGCCTAAGTGCTATAAATTGAGGCACTCCCCTCCTCATTTTTCAAGCTTTGATAGCCAAGAAACTTATTGCAAATTCTCTCCTCACCTCTTCCAAACCCATCACTCAAAGCTCTTTCTCTTCCACACAAATTAGTGAGTCACATCTTGAACCTCACTAATTTAGAGCTAAACCTCAACATAAACACTAGTTTTTGCATCAATTGTGAGAGATCAAGGCTTGTGGTTGTGTGTTCTTGAAGAAGATTCAAAGTTTGTGAAGATTTGGTAAAATTCTTGATCCTTTTCATGATCCAAGATGTGATCCTTTGTTGTTTATGCTTGATGCACCTTTGGTGCTACATTGATGAGATTTGCTTGCTTAATTGATACATTTTCGTGCACAAATTGATCCAAGATCACAAGGTGTTTGGTTTTATGTTTAAACAAGTTTTCTTCTCTTTATTTGCTGTTTTTTTTGAAAACTGTGTTGTGCAAATCGATTTACATCTTGTGCAAATCGATTTACACAACTGAAAAACTGCGCAGATTTTGAAAACAGAGTTGTGCAAATCGATTTACACTCTGTGCAAATCGATTTACACTGGGCAGAATGCTGATTTTTGTGGTTTTTGACTTGTTTTTGGTTCTAACTCATCTTCTACTCCATTCTTTTGATATTTTCTTTGAATCACAAGTTAGAGGCCTAATTTCTCTCTAATTTCAATGGACTTAGGGCGTCGATAGGATGAGAATCCAAATCCGCAATATTAAGTGATTGAAATTATGGATGAAAGGAGCTTTTAATGTGGTTCCATCCTTTACTTCTTTTTATTTTGGTCGATGAAAGTCTTAATGCCTTGAGAATTCTTATGGATTCTTGGTAGAGACTAGATCACTCACCATTTTTCTTTTCGTGCGGTATTGCTTTCGGAAGGCGATCTACATATCGTTCTTCTCGCATGCATTAGCACATAAAGTTTTGACCGGCCTCGTTGTAGGGTGATTTCTACATAAATCACTTGGCGATCTGCTTAACATAGCGCAATATTTCGTGTCCCGAATAAAAAAGATCAAATATGGAAGAGAATTGTATGCGGTTGGTTTAAGACTTGTGGAGGTTTTTTATCGTGTAGTCGCTATAATTTTATCAAGCTTCTGATAAACCCCATTGAATTTAAATCCGAGTACATCATTCACTCACCATCGATCTCCTACTAACTTTGATAACATACTTGACAAGTTTCAAGATGGTTATCTTTAACATTTAACAACTAACTTTAATTTCCGCACCTTTACCATACCGCTCTTTATATTTCTCGCTTTATCGCTTTATTTTATCATTTCATCATATTTACTTTCCGCCATTTTTTCTTTGTCCACTTGGACATATGTTTATGCTTCCGTTATTTTTCTTTTGTCCACTTGGACCATACTTTATTTTTTCGCTAAAACACTAATAAATAATCAAAATCTAAAAAATACATAAGGTTCTCTTTGGACTATCGGTTACTATCCCTAGCATTTTGGAGATTCGGACTTATGGACCTAGTACCTCTGGACTCATTCTATTACTACCCTGGATTGTTCTGTCTGTCTGGCTTTGTTCTGTTGTATGTTTATGTGTGCAGGTATTTCCTTGAAAGCCCTTGATGGTTAATTCCAAGGCATTGATATAAGGATTCTACCCGAAAACAGCCGTTACTCTGCCCGATTTTCGTCAGAATCTTAATGTGTTTAATGCAAAAATGGTGCTAAGACAATAAGTTCATGTGGATCCCCAAGTGTTAATGTGTTGGTATTGATAAATCCAAAGGATGGGAAAACTACCTTGGCTCTTAATGTCAAGTGTTGGCTTCTTATTTGGTTAGACCGTTTCTTTCCTTAGCTTTTATTTTATGCATTAGGTTAGCCTCTTCATCTCTTCCCATTCTTAAATTTTCAAAATCTTCTCCCTTTTTCCAAAATATTCTTATGTTTGCAATCTTTTCAAAACCTTTTTCTTAAAAATAGCTTTCGCCCTTAGTGGCTTTTCTTCAGAAGTTTAGACACCGTTAATTGTCGAAACGAGTGGTTATACCCCACGATTTTGAAATTGATTGATAATAACAAGATCTTTTCCGCGTGAGAGAGCTAGTGGCATACTCGTTGATTTTATCCGAGTTGGAGCCCTTCTTTCATTTGCGATGCAAAGAACTTGTTTGTTCTCATGCTCAAAATCAATGGCTGAGTATTTCTCTCTAACGACAACAAAATGTTTATTCGTTTTAAAAAAGTTTTTCCCAAAAGCGGAACTACATTAGCTCTGACTTCTCCATTGCACCGAGGAGGTATGTAGGCCCAAAGCTTAACGCTTTGCCGAGCTTATTTTAAAAATAAACAAACCGTTTTTTAGCACACACACAACACAGATTTTCAAAAAGGTTCCTGTGGAATACCACAGATATGAGGGGTGCTTAAAACCTTCCCCTCGTATAATCAACACCCGAACCTGAGTTCTCTTTCTTGTTTTAAAAACAAAACTTTGGGTTTTACGTTCTTTTCCCTTTTCCTTTGAAAAAATAAAGCGCGGTGGCGATTTCAAAACGGAATATTGATTCGAGTCAATCCCATGTCAAAACGAAGATTTCCAATCATCGTATCTCCAAATCAAAGAAACTTAAATAGGGGCATCTGTCATACCCCAATTTTTGACCCTAAGATCACACATCATTTGCATACCAATCATCAATCAAGAAGTTTTAACCTAGATCTCTACTTGCAATGCTGTGCTCAATTCATCTGCAAAGGAATCATCGAGCACCCATGTTTTAGTTTGTATATATTCCTTTACTAACCAAAATACCAAAAATATTGCCTTGTGCTCTTGTATGTCTGTGTTTTGTAGGTACCAAGTCAAAATACCCATCAAAGGAGCATTTTTCAACATTTTCACTGTGCAAATCGATTTGCATAAGGTGTAAATCGATTTACACAACTGTTTCTGCACCAGATTTGCTTCTGCCATTAGTGCAAATCGATTTGCATAAGACAACAATCGATTTGCATAACTGTTTTTGCCCCAGATTTTGCCTTTTTCAGCCATGTAAATAGATTTGCATAATGTGCAAATCGATTGCACCAGCACGAATTTGGAAAAATGAAGGCAAATTTCAGCTTTTTGAAGTGTTGACATCATTTGCAAGTATGGGAAGCATGACTTGGTTCTCACATTTGATTTCCTACATCATCTAATCATGTACCCTCATGTGATTGCATCAAGACCATTGGATTTCATTTTTGGCTCCAAATCACTTTTCCAAGCCTAATTCTATTTTCCAATCCTAACTCCAAGCCACAAAATTTCCCAAGCCTAAGTGCTATAAATTGAGACACTCCCCTCTTCATTTTTCAAGCTTTGATAGCCAAGAAACTTATTGCAAATTCTCTCCTCACCTCTTCCAAACCCATCACTCAAAGCTCTTTCTCTTCCACACAAATTAGTGAGTCACATCTTGAACCTCACTAATTTAGAGCTAAACCTCAACATAATTTCGCTATGTGGGGAATTGACATGATCGGAAAAATTGAGCCACAAGCTTCAAATGGACAGATTTATCCTTGTTGCTATCGACTACTTCACCAAATGGGTTGAAGCTGCTTCTTACAAGAATGTAACCAAGCAAGTCGTCACTCGCTTCATCAAAAAGGAGATCATATGCCGGTATGGGGTTCCAAACAAGATCATCACTGATAATGGGTCCAATCTTAATAACAAAATGATGAAAGAGTTGTGCGAAGAGTTCAAGATTGAACATCACAATTCATCACCCTATCGGCCGAAGATGAATGGCGCGGTCGAAGCTGCCAACAAGAACATAAAGAAGATCGTCCAGAAGATGGTGAGAACATATAAGGATTGGCATGAGATGTTACCTTTCGCCCTGCATGGCTACAGAACTTCAGTTCGTACTTCAACTGGGGCAACTCCCTTCTCTCTTGTCTATGGCATGGAAGCTGTACTTCCCATCAAAGTGGAAATTCCTTCGCTAAGAGTCTTGATGGATGCCAAACTTGATGAAACATAATGGGTTCAGACGAGGCTTGACCATCTCAATTTAATTGAGGAGAAATGCTTATCTGCTATTTCCCATGGTCAGTTGTACCAAAAGAGGATCAAGAAAGCATATGACAAAAAGATTCGGCCTCGAGAATTCCACACAGGTGACCTGGTCGTAAGGAAGATCTTGCCAATTCACATCGATCCAAGGGGCAAATGGACTCCCAACTATGAGATACCATACATTGTGAAGAAGGCCTTCTCAGGTGGTGCTTTAATCCTGACAAAGATGGATGGGGAAGACGTTCCGCTTCCAGTCAATTCAGACTCAGTCAAGAAATACTACGCATAAAAGACCCGCTAAGTTGAAAACTCAAAAAAGAAACTTAGGCAATAATGGGCATCCCGGTGGACATAAAAAGAAAAGTCCAGGCAAAAGTTAGGGATAAAACAAAAAAAGGAATAACCCGCTAAGTTGAAAACCCGAAAGGGCGACTTAGGCAAAAAAGGGTATTCCGCTGGATTGAAAACCCGAAAGGGCGATCCAGGCAAAAATTAGGGATCAAAAACGAGAGACTGCAGTTTGAATACTCTTCACAAACTCCGTCATGCGCCCTTGGCAATGAACAGGTCGATTCAACCACTACGCTTCTGAAGCAAAGCATTGAGATAATCAAGGATATGGGAATGGTAGCAATATCGGTTTTAATGGAAATTCGAGCATTTCTCTTTGCCATTTTACCTATTGTATTTTCATTTCTTTATGCAGCTACCTCATTTAGGAGTTGCTTCCTTGTACAAAGGCCTATTCATAGGCGTGCCATCAATAAAATGATCCTTTTGTTAAAAAATCTTTCCCTTTTATTTTCCATTTTTCGTATGCGAAATGTGATTTAATTTGTTATTAAGCATTGCATTGAAAACACTGGGGAATAATCATCACAAGCTAAAAATGAAACATGACTTTACATGACCATGAAAGCATCCCAAAGGGGTACCATTGCATCCATATGTTGTTTTTCTGTGCAGGTAACAAGTCGTAACGGTCATCTTGACCCATCTCGTATTGCAAAGGCCGTCATTATCCCACATAGAAGTCTCAGCGTGTAATTCATCAGTACTGGTAAGCATAGGGCACCTGGAAAGGTCCTTGTCCACTCCTCAACATAGTGAATCGAGGGAATCTCCTCAAGCTCAAAATCCCCAAGCAATTCAGGATGTAGGGAAAGACAAATAAAGCCATTTCCTCCCCGACGGAGCAACATTTCAACCTTCAGCGCAACAGCCAATAAGCTTTGCTACTGCAGGGCTTCCAACACCGATTCGTATTGGTAGCTCAAGAGTGCAAACGACGGACCCCAATGATCCTGCTTCTCCATCACACCAATGCCTTTGTTTGGCACTCTGCATATAGTATCCATTGCATATAACATTGCATCCTCAAAAAACGCGTAGCATATCCATCAAGGTGGATCATTACGCCCTACAAAAATCAAACATGCATATGAAGCATAATCCAGATAATCAGAATCAGTACTCAATCAAGACAATACATCCCCCACGGAAAATGTTATCCTTACAAACTCTGATCGATATCCGTTATCACATTACAAACCTCCTCAAGACACTGTGCCAATACCTGGTATTCCCAATCCCCAGTGAGTCCACCAATCAAACATCTCATTGTGTACAGCTTTCCAAACACTCGTCTGTGTTATTCCTTTGATGTTCGTCTGTATCTTTTCCCAATACTCGTCTGTATTAATCCAAATACTCGTCCGTGTTATCCTTTTGATACTCGTCTGTGTCTTTCTTCAATGCTCGTCTTTATTGATTCGAACACTCGTCTGTGTTATCCTTTTGATACTCGTCTGTGTCTTTCTTTAATGCTCGTCTGTATTGATTCGAACACTCGTCTGTGTTATCCTTTTAATACTCGTCTGTATCTTTCTTCAATGCTCGTCTGTATTGATTCGAACACTCGTCTGTGTTATCCTTCTGATACTCATCTGTGTCTTTCTTCAACGCTCATCTGAATTGATTCGAACACTCGTCTGTGTTATTCTCTTTGATACTCGTCTGTGTCTTTCTTCAATGCTCGTCTGTATTAATTCAAACACCCGTCTGTGTTATTTTTGCAACACTCGTCTGTGTCTTTCTTCAATGCTCGTCTGTATTGACTCAAACACTCGTCTGTGTTATTCTTGCAACACTCGTCTAAATCTTTCTTCAGCACTCGTCTGTATTGATTTGAGCGCTCTTATGTGTTATCCTTTCAATACCCGTCTGTATCTTTCTTAAAACATTCGTCTATGTTACCTTATCTTTCTGTCAAACCTATTTCTTTTTCAATCACTATCTCATGAAGCAATCACTCCCTTTGAGAACCTTGTATTGGCATTGTTACCACGTTACAAGTTATCACCATTCAACCACTATATACCATAAACCTTTTCCACCGAAAAAAAATTCTCTTTCCCCAGTAGATATCAAAAAAAAATTATAAAGATAACACTTGCACCATCTTTTCGGGACAAATTTCTGGTCTTGGTATTTAATCTTCTTCTACCTCGAATGTTCAAAAGGCCGACGCCAATCTCTTGATCTGATTACTTGATTCTTCTTGCTTGCCTAGCATCTCTTTGATCTCTTCGTTGGTTTCATCCAGTTTTTCTAGCCTTACCCTGACAGCTTCATTTTCTTTCTTCAACTCATCCAGAGTTTTGTGAACCATAGAGGATGGAGTTGTTTCAACAGAAGGTGTCTGAATCTCAAAACCAACTGCAGCAGATTCTTTCTGAGAATTTGTTGCAACTGACTTGCATTTATCTTCAAAAACAACCATAGGTTGAGGCTCGGGAGATTTTTCTTTAACTTCTGATTCCTGTAGATCCTCCTAGTGTTGGTTATCTAGATGACGAAGGGGTTTCTTTTCCCAGAGACGTAGAACTTGTTCCTTGAAGACTTTCAGATGATCATTGAAGTTCTATTGTGCAATTTCATAGCTGGGTTCCTTCATCTTCAGATATTCAAAGTTAAACCATTTTCTGAAGTGAGTCCATAGATAGTCAGAAGCAGTTGGATTAGGATTCTCCATGCAAGCGTGCTTCAGAGAATTAACCCATCCCTGTATTTCTGTCTCAAAAACCATCAAAGAGTTACCAACATCTGATTTGGATTGTTTTAGTTTTGTTTTGGGAATGGCTATTTTTTGAGAAGATGAGACTAGTTTGTCCAAGCTTCTAGGTCAATTATGGTTCTAAGGAGATCTTCTGAGGATTTTGATGGAGATGGAGATGGAGAATCAGAAATGAGGATAGGCGAGTTAGGTGGTGTTGATTCATAAGGAGAGGGAATATCTATAATGGTGAAGGGTTTTGAAGGTATGATAAGAATATGTGGTGGTTGGGAGGTATTGAGAGGAAAGTCGATACTAGGAATAGGTGATGTGGGGTCCGGTATTTGTTCAGATGTGTTATTTGGATTTTCTGGTTGGGGAGCATCAAAGATATGATCAAAGTGATCAATATCATGGAGAACATGTGCAAGTTCTGGATGTGTAGATGATCGATTAATTAGGGGATTTGTAGGAATGGTGGTGTCAATTTCTATGTGAAATTCGTCAATAGTTTGTGGTGAGGGGTGGTCCGCAGGTTTAGGAGACGAAGGTTGTAATACGGTGGGAGAACTGACTTTATGAAATGTTGCGGATAGCAAGAGTCGCCAACGACTTTTATTTTATCCTATTTATAGAAAGGCTAAAAGAACAGAAAAAAACCTTTTTGAAAGAGATTGAGTTCGGGGGGTAAATTATACAAAGGGAAGGTTTAAAGCACCCTTTGTATCCATGGTTATCCATGGGCTCTTTATTGCTTAGCTCACTTTGTTTGTTTGTTTGAAATGCTTGAAGTGTAGTGTGTGACTTGGAAAAATTTGAATAAGGACTTTAGCTTGTAAATAAGCGTAGCCTTTTTGAATTGATTTGAAAAAGAGTGGGAAAACTATTTTGATTTGAATTTGAAATAGAGCAAGCATTTAAGAGCACCTACCCTAAGTTTAATTTTTTCTGTTCTTTAAGACTTTTGTTTGAAAGGGCTTTCAATACCATAAGAAGGGTAGGTAGTCTTTTCAATGGATGTATCGGGTCATCGAGGATTATTGTTCGCCATAAGACTGTCCATACCATAAAAGGGTAGGAAGTCTTTAGGGAAGGATATAATAGTCATTCTTAGGCAGCAGACGAGGATACCTTAGCAATGGGGACAAATCATCATTTACCGAGGCAACATCGAGGGACAGAATTGATGATGGATGAACTGAGGGCAACATTTGCTTTAGGTATCCTCGGAATCGAGGGTCTTGACTATTTTCACAAATTAAGGCAACAGGCAACAGTAATAAGGCAACAAGGCAACAAGAAGGATTACCCTAAAGGTGTGTGTGTGTGTGTGTGGCACAATCACGTGGTTCAGTTTAGTGATATTTATCTTGTAAATAGTGATTCTATGTCCAATTCAGGGTTGCACTCCCTAGGATTACTTACCACGCAGTTATAAACAAATAATACAAAACCTAACTATTACAAGGCCTCGGGTGGGGGATTACATGGCCAAAAACCCGTTGGTGCAGAAAAATAAAGGCAAAGAATAAAGGCAGAAAATAAGAGGGAAAAATAATTAATTTAAATATCTTGAGCCTTCATCGCTCCTTGATCAACCCTGAAAATTACGAATGAAGAAGAGAAAAGTTAGTGCATTAAAGATCAACAACCCTAATTTATCGGGGTAAATCAGGGTTAAAACAATTGGCTCAAAATATAATATGAAAAGTTAATAATTTAATTTTTAAATAACCATGAAAGGGTGGAAAAACGAAAGTTCGATTAAATATAACAATTAAATAATTATTGGATTAAATCCTAATTATTTAATTGATCAAAAGCATATATGAAAATTTTAATATTAAAAAAAACAATTATTGATAGAATGAAAAAATCAAGTTTTCGATAAAAGATAAATAAAATAAAATAATTACATAAAAATATTACTCTTAGTAAATATTAAAAGGTTTAGAGAAAATATTTAATAAATAAAGGAGAAAAGAAAACAAATAAATAAAAGGATTATGTAATAAAAAATTAAAAAAAATTTAAAAAAACTTAGCTTTGCTTATGTGCGGTGTGGTCTGGAGGGGCCATGGTACGCCTGCATGTCCAGGTGCGTCGGATTTGAGGAGAACAGGATCTGATGGTGGTGATTGATGATGTACCGTAGGCTCCCTTTTGTAGCGCGCAGGATATCCAGAGACATGCTAATTCACACACACAGAAAAAAATATGATGGGACGAAGGCTCGAACCCTCCCCCTCACGCATACAACTTCGTGACGCGCTCCCCTACCACTGAGGCATTCTTCATTCGCTGATAACAACACAAACGCAAAATGAAATATACAAAATTTAAATAAATAAAAAATTCAAATGGAATTTGGGCGCCCAGCAGGTCTCCTTCTTCCTCGTTGGGGCCTGTAAATTTCCCTACGATTCAGCTGCGATTTAGCTACGAATCTAGCCATAGCCAATCCATGCAAACTTCAATCTCACCCAATACGCGACATAAATTCCAAACGAAGGCATGAATCGATTGGAAATCAACATCTAAGCATGATAGCATCATTGATTCGGTCCAATTACACTGGTAACAGAAAGTCCCAATTCAAAGCTTGTAAACCCTAACTATGGCGAATTACGATATAAGCATGTAAAGATCTAATTAACTGCCCAGAAACATTCATAACATTATGATAAACACGAATATATACACAAAATTCATTTATGATGCACCAACAGATGTAATCGAGATGAAAGATATTTGAGCAAACCGTGAGTATATACGTGATATTCTGAAGGCCTGGGACGTTGGTGATGATTGGGACAACTTCTACAATGATCCAAGAATGCGTGAGAACCTTTAAAAGTCTCTGAATCTCCTCCAATCTCTCAAACCGCTTTCAAAATTTTCTTGAAGTTTTTGAACTTTGAACGAATGCTTTTGTCTGTGAATCCTTGTCTTTTGATCTGAACATGCTTGTGTACTTATAGGGGATGCATTAAGTTAACAAAATTGGACTGAATCTTTGATTTGAAGGAGATTGATATTTGATTTGGAGCTTTATTGAAAATTTCTAAATTTGGTTCAATTTCACTCATTCTCTTTCCAATCTCCATAACCACGAATTTGAATCAAATCATGGGCTATTTTGATGATTAAAACTGATTGCAAACCTTTCTCAAATCAAATCTTTGATTTTTTTATTTGAATTACTTGATTTATATCATTTTTAAAGAAATAAAAATTAATATAAAATCAACTAAAATTCATAAATTCGTGGCATTTGGATTTGAGACTCTTGGATACTTGGGAAACAAGTTTCGACCATAAAAAGTTGGGCCTCTTTGCAAAGAAATCCATTTTGAAGCCTTTTGTTTCACATTTTTTCCTTTAAAATGCCCCAACTTTGACAAGGCATATCTCCCTCAATTTTTAAGGTATGGAGGAGTTCTAGGAATTTTTGGAAACCTCAAGATGTCCTCTACAAGCCACCTTGGAAGCTTTTTTCAATTTGAGGATTTTAACTTGATGATATAGATTTTGACAAAAAACTGCTTTTGGTTGACTTTCTAAAAGGACCTGTAATATTTTGATTCATATCTCTCAAATGAAGCATTTTTAGACTTGGCATGTGAGAGACAAAGTTGTAGAGAATTCAAATTCCTTTAAATTGAGCCATGGATGGACAATTTATGATGTTCCATGTGAAAGTTATGGCTGGTCAAAGTTCAGTTGACTTTAGGTCAAAAAACCCTAATTTAGAAACTTTTGGTTTTGTTGATTTCTGAACTTTCCTTGATGAATCATGATCAATAATGGATCAAATGATGAATGATACTTCAAAATAAGGATGTTGAAAAAAAAATCAGGAATTTTGACTGTACTTTGACCACAGTTGACTTTTAGGTCAAACTAGTCGATTGTTGACTTTCTGAGCAATTGACTGAGCAATCCTTGGAATTGGAGCTTGAATTTGTCATAGAGATAGTTTGAAACCTAATAAGGCATATGAGATCCATTGGAGACCTTGATTCATTAATTTTCTTCAGAGAATTCAAAACCCTAGTACATTGAGCCTTTGTTTAGGAGAGTATGTCCTTAAGTCTTGAACTTTGGTATGAGCTTGAAAAGTGAAATGAGATGGGCAAATTTTGGGGTATAACAGCTGCCCCTGTTCAATCTTCTTAAACCTGAAGATGTAGATTGGCCTGTGTGCCTGTCGGAATCTGAAGTTGGAAGAGGATTTAACACTAGAATACCAAGAAATTTGCCCTTGCCGAGGTAGGGACCTTTGTCGGATATGGGCCTAAAGATGCCATCTGATCTTGATAATATAAAAGTCAGAGTGACTCGTACATTAGGCTACATCTGAGTTTGAAGTATTGAGAAGTGTTTGTCGGATATGGGCTTAAAGATGCCATCCAGGTGTTGGTTGGATGTTATCGAGGGTGGGCTTAAAGATGCCTCCCGACCTTGATAAACAGAATGAGTCATGCATTAGACTGTATCTGAAGTGATGATGAGTGTCAGGCTGAATCTTTGTGTAGATTATATCTGCCTTTATCTTTGAGAGTCGACCGTGTCAGGACCGTTCGTGGTAACTGAGTTAGATCTTGTAAAGATGATTGTGTCTTTATCGTTCTTGGTGAGGGAATTAGATCTTTTGAAAATCGATAGTGTCAGCACCATTCGTAGTAACTGAATTAGATCTTGAACAGGTGATCGTGTCTTCACCGTTCGTGGTGATAGAATTAGATTATTGGAAATAGAATACCATAACGGGTCATACATTAGACCATATATGATAGAGGACGTCAGAACGAGTCATGCATTAGACCATATCTGAAGGAGAATATTAGATCATATCTGTTGGAGGGTGTCAGAACGAATCGTACATTAGACCATATCTATTGAAGGATGTCAGAATGAGTCGTACATTAGACCATATCTGAGGAAGAATATCAGAATGAATCATACATTGGATCATATCTGATGGAAGACGTCAGAACGAGTCGTACATTAGACCATATCTGTTGGATAATGCCAGAACGAGTCATACATTAGACCATATCTGACTGCGAATACCAGAACGAGTCATACATTAGACCATATCTGATAGAGAATGCTTGCTTGTCAGAGTTGATAAGTTATTTGATGAAGTTTTGGAATGTAAAAAGGCTTGTCAGAATGAATCTTCAGCTTGATTATATATGAGAGGAATGCTTGTAGAAACGAAACCTGAAAACAAAGTTAGAAATATGCAATGTCACAATGCATGGTATGTATTATGTAATGATTGATTATGAATGATGTATGTATGTCAAATTTTGTCAATGACGATAGCAAATTGTAGCAGTGCTAGGCGGGGAAAATAAATCCCTGGTTGTTGTGAAGAATACGAAGTATAAATCTTCCATTGGGGATCTTTTAAATTCTGCTTGGGGATGAAAGCAATTTGAATGGTTGATCTTGATGTATCCTAATTGGGGATAAGAGAGATGAATAGAATCTCCGATGTTCCATCCGACTCAGCTCAACTATGAGTGCCAACCTTTATGGAGATGGTGGATTTAGAGAAGAGATTATTCGAAGATAGCTTCCTGAGGAATACTCTATGGGGATATGCTCCTGTGAAACAAGCGTTGTGGGGAGGCGTGGATGCATTGAACATTGCCCCAGTGACTATAGTAACTGCCATTCCTGGACAAGTAATGATTGGAACCCAACAATGAGTATTGATCGAAGTGTTGAACATGCCTTGCATAGCTTTTCCCCAGCTATTAGGGAATTTGAAGAGATTCGCCTCGCGAGGACCTTATGAGATGTGTACTACGGGTGATATGCCCCTAGTACTTAGTATGATGCCCCTGACGGATCGGGGAGTAGCTTCAGACCTACTTTGGTGTATGCCCTGGTTCTTGCGAGATTCTTGGAATCTTGACCTGATTGCCCCAGATTGATCGGACAAAGTATGTCATGCCCCTTGTATACATTGCTTCTAGAGTGACCTTGTCTGTCGGGATAACTCTTAGACATTAGTAGTACCCTGTGCAGATTCTTCCTGTTGCTAACATTTGAAATTATGTAGCAGAATATGTTTAATAATTAATTCATGAGATGCAATGCATATGTCTGTCTTGAGTTTTTGAAAAACATTAAAACGGGAGATGTAAAAGCGTGATACTTGTAAAAACGTGATGTTTGTTAAAATGAAATATCAACTCAGCATTTTTGGTAAACCTTAAGGAGTCAGGATACCTTTTTGGTTATAGTATTCTTTCGAACTAACCATGCTTCAGTTAGGACTTTCAAGGGTTGTAACGTGGCTTGTGTCATACCCTAATTTTTGACCCCCCTGAGATGACATATCTTCAGGATTTTCATCAAGTCAAAGTAAGTACCCAGGGCAGTCTGGCATTCAATCGAGGGTGTTCAAAGACAAGAAAACTCAGGCAAAGGATCAATCAATAGAGGGATTAGTCTCTAATACAATCATAAGACTCAAAAGCCTCATTATTACACCTATGATTGATTAAGACACCCAGTCATCTAAGTACAGGATTACTCAGATCAACAGACTAGGGTTTGGAGCCTATCAAGGACTAAAATCAGGGATCACCTTTGGGAAACCTTAAAAAGCCCCAGGAAACCATTCAAAGACATTAATCATCTTCAAATAACTCTTATGACAAGATCCACTGGACATTACATCTCAATTCAAAGTCTACACTCATCATTGTCCTCTGGTCGACAATTAGGGTTTTTGACCTAATTCACCAAGATAGTTGACTTTTAATCAGGGCATGGATCCAAAACTCAAGACATGATTCAAGAATCTCTACTACCTCAATATAATCCATTTACATCATTAATTTGAGGAGAAGATCTTGTTTCTACACAAAAGCCCAAAAATTCACTTTGTCAAGAAAAGTCAACTGTGTGGGATCATCATTGACTTTTAAGGTTTTTGGTCAAAAAATGACTTTCAAAGATCAATATCATCAATATATGGATGTCAAAGTCATTTGACCAAAGAAATTCAAAGAAATTCATCAAGGAGCAAAAAGTCGGGAATTAGGGTTTTTGAGGGCATGGTGAGAACTCAAAATTTCACCTACACAACTCAAAAAACTTCCAACATGAAAGTTGTAGATCTTGCAAAATAAAACAACATCTCACATAAGAACTTTTTTCAAAAGATCAACCATTTAAGGGTTTTGAAAATTTTGAAGTTTTAGGTCATAAACACTTAGAAAATTTTCTAAGTGTTTTAACCTAGTTTTCATCCAACTTTGGGCTCATTTTTCACAAATTTCCCAAATGATTCTGAAGAAGACATAAACTAATGATTTGAAGTAGATGTTTAGGGCTTTCCAAATTGTGTTCAACCTTCTCCAAATTCAATTTGAGCTAAGAGTTATGCTTGTTCAAAGTTGGCCTCATGAAGTAAAATTATAGGTCATGCATCATTTTTGAACTTTGAAATTTTGTGCACATGACCTCAATTATGGATGCTACACGACCCATAACATGTCTGAAACAATGCCATGCATTCATTTTCACCATGCCATAAGGATTGAAGAAGATTCTAAAAACAAGAACATGTGATTATGTAATGATTACATTTGTGAATTTATGGCAAATTGATGAATCACCCAAGGAATCTTCTCACCAACCAATTAGAACTCATTTCTGGCTCAGAATTGTCCCCTAAGATCAAGCAAAATCGAGGGCTAGGGGATTGATCAAATGGAATCAAAATTCTCATCATTGCATAAGAGATATTTGCAAACTTCCTTCATGCTTAAGAAACCAAACTTCTTTCATTAAGCAAGCTCACTCTTCTGCAACTATACTGAACCAATTGCCTATAAATAGAGGCCTCATTCTCATTCAAAAAACACACCAAAGCAACAGAATTCTTGCTTTCTCTTTTCTTTCTTCATACTTAGTTTTTTCAAAGGTCCTTTGGCAAGAAGACTCGGATTCTTCAAACCAAAGCTCTCTCTTTGAAAATAAGTATTCAAACACATTGAGGGAGGCATTTGGAGGTGATCCAAACCTCTGGAACACTGCTGGGCGTGGAGAATCATCATCTCCACCTCTCATTTGGAGCACTTGCAGTTGGAGGTCCATAGAGTAATTCAGGAGGTTTCAAGCCAAGCCAATCATCCAGGCACACTCCTCAGGTCATTGTGAAGCTAACCAGATGGCTGCAGCTCATCTGTAACTCCAAATTCAACAACCTCCATGTCTACTTGAAGCTTAAATCGAGGGAGGTCCATAGAGCAATTCAGGAGGATTCAAGCTCCAATAAGCATTCAGTTAGCATCATTGAGTCTCAGGGAAGCTATTGAGATCATTCATTCAAGCCCAGGTGCTCTCTATCATCCTCACGACCTCCATTTTCAGAGGTAAGTTTCTGAACCTCACCTCTTTAATTTAAGCACTCTTTGTGATAAAGCTCGATTCTATCTTGTTCAGCATCATCAGAGGATTGAAAACCCTCTATCATCATTCATTTATCTTTCAGTATAGTCATTTAATTTGATTTTTAAAATTTAGGGTTCTTCACGATTTCTGGTAAATTAGTTAGATGTAGTTAATATAAATAGATATTAGTTACATATTTAGATTCGTGAGCAAAGTTGGAGTGAAATTCATCTTTACATCATCACGTTTGGTTGAGAAACGAGTAAGTTCAGAAGTTCAAATTTGAAGAGCTTGAGGTTGAAGATGAAGATGGTGGGTGGCGCCATTTTTGGATTCTCAGGGGAGGGTTTAAAATATATTTAACTAAAAGCGTGTTTTAAACGAATACATCGTTTGCCCTAGTGGCCTCACATGCGCTCTTAGTCTCCTCATGCCTCAAGTCTGGGGTTCGAATCCCCCTCGCCCCAGACTTTTTATTCCTTTTATTCTTTTCATGATTTACACGTTTATCTGAAAATATAATGTGTTGGATGTGTATCACTATCACCATGCGCGCGTTGGCCCAGTGGTTTGGTTTTGGGTATGTGACCTAAAGGGCGTGAGTTCAAGCCTTGGTGGAGACATTCCTAATTTTTTATCACTTGTCACACCTATTTTCTTCACAACTTCACACAATTAGTTCACCTATCAAATTAAATCATTTTCACTTCATTTTTCATACACCTATTATTTAATATATCTATTTTGTGAATAGTCAAAAAAATCATAAAAATATTATTTATTTCATGAATTTTAATTAGGTTTAAAATAGTATGTTTTTAAGTGTTTTCTTAAATACTTTAAATATATATTGTCACTTTATTTTAACCTAATCACTTTGTAAATAATTTTATGATAAAACCCTAATTGTTTAGGTCTTAATTAGTTAAAAGTCTTTATTTTTACCTTAATTAAGTTGACTTTTTGTCAATTTTCAAAACTGTTTTCAATCTCCGAATAAATCAAATGATTAGGGTTTTCAAACAACAAAACCTTGTATCATTCCAAATCATTTTTCAAATTGCTTTTACACTAGTACTATAAAGTACTGGGCCTCTAATAGAGTGTAAGTCCCAAAAACCTTCTCTTCTTAGCTTGTTTTCAAAACTGTATTTTCAAAATCTTCTTTCTGTTTTCAAAACATTCTTCTGGTATTTGAAGGGCATTATTCCCGGTGAAACTCTTCAGATACCTATGTGACCTTTGTCCATCTTCACTT
Organism: Vicia villosa; assembly: GCF_029867415.1. Lineage (NCBI taxonomy): Eukaryota > Viridiplantae > Streptophyta > Magnoliopsida > Fabales > Fabaceae > Vicia > Vicia villosa. The sequence goes on along the minus strand of NC_081183.1, from coordinate 41,025,800 downwards.
CTTCTGTTTTCAAAAACCATTAACTGTTTATCATATATATATATTCAACTGTTATCAACAAAACAACAAAAATTACTGTTGAGGCTCTGTACATACTTCTTCAAAGGCCTCCACTCCATCCAGGTTAGGCTTTACAAGCTTTCAATTTACAGTCTTTATTTAAATTACTGTCAAATATAAACTGTGCATATATATTAGTTTAGAACTGCGTTTGAGTGTAAACCCTAGGACAGTTAAACTATATATATATATTATAGGAATATGGCCTAGGATTGAGAATGTCTTCCCGGTGAAGGCTCTTTCCTAATTAGAGATCTGTAGTTCAAACCCCCAAGATGAATTATTCCCGGTGAAACATCTTGGTAAAAACCTTAGAATCCAAATAATAGGACACATCCGCCCAAAGAGGAATTATTCCCGGTGAAACCTCTTACCCATTTGCTTAGAGCCAAAATAAGTTCAAAACCACATAGCTTTCTCTTGTGCTATAACAAGGACCCTCGATTAGCCTCCTCTTGGGCTTTGTACAAGGACCCACAGGCTTCTTAAAAGCATTTCCAGCTTCCTCTTGAGCTTGTATACAAGGACCCATCAGGTTTCTTATAAACATAGGAACAGGTCTTTAGTCACCTTTTAGCCTACCCTGGTGAGTTTCTTCCAATTTAAACCAGACTTTTAACAAGCTAAGTTTGTCTCAATTTTACATTGAGTACATTTTTGGAATGAGAGACATGGACAGTCTCTGTCACCCTTATCTTCATCAATCTTCCTTAGCAGAGTCTAGGATCTATGTTTATTTTCTCCTCAGCATGTGTCAGCCTTCATCTTGGGCTTTAAACAAGAAGTCTCCATTAGATAATCTTTCTGCCATTCATGTTAATAAATTCCCTGGAAAGGGTTAGCCTCCAAAGTCAATTAAAATCAATCCATCATTTCAATAAAATTCCCTGGAAAGGGTTAGCCTCCAAAGTCAATTAATAAAAATGTCAAAATAAATAAAGATTCATTTCTCTTAGGAGATAATTTCCCCAAAAGAGTCAAAACCCCTGGAAAGGGTCAGCCTCCAAAAAACATGATAAAGTCTTTTACCAAATAATTTCTCCAGCTGAGTCAAAATCCCTGGAAAGGGTTAGCTTCCAAAGAAAAACAGTCTTTCAATAAATAAAATCTCCTCAGTAGAGTCAAAACCAACAAAAACAGTTAGCCTCAACCTTGGGCTTCATACAAGGCACCCAAACAATAAAACTCCCCTGTCAAGAGTCAGCCTCAACCTTGGGCATTGTACAAGGCAGATAATAGAGTCTCCCCAGTGAGTTCTTCATCATTCAGTAGCCACAACCTTGGGCTTTGTACAAGGCAGATAAACCATATTTTCATGTGTCAAAGATTCCTAACACCTAGGATCTTTTCCCCACAGAGTCATCCATACTCAGTTTATTTAAGAGTCTGCCACAACCTTGGGCTTTGTACAAGGCAGAAAATAATGTTTTCCCTAGCTAGAGTCAGCCACAACCTTGGGCTTTGTACAAGGCACATAAATAGAGTCTCCCTAAGTAGAGTCAGCCTCAATTCTGGGCTTTGTACAGAACACAAAAATACCCTGTAATTAATCCCCAGTGGAGTCATCTCCCAGAGTCAATAATATTAATTAATCAATCAAAAAGCCTCAAGCTTGGGCCTCATACAAGCCAGCTAAAGTCAAATCTTTTATACAGTAGATAGACATAGCTTATCTCTATAGAGAGATATTTTTACTACTCTACCACATTCAAGCAAACATTACATTTCATTTCAATTTTAATCAAGTCTCCCATTTAGGATTTTGAAAGGCATGAGCTGGCAGTAAAACCCAGACATGTGGTAACTTTCCCTAATTTGGATGAGCATTTTTCTTTCATTTAAGAGGCATTTGACTGGTATACTTGCACATACACAAGTAAGGTCCCCCTCTTGAATGAAATGAATTCAGTTATTCTGTCACTCCTTTAAATGTTTGTGGTAGAATAGTACAAATACCTCTCTGTAAAGATGATTTCATGTCTTTTTACTGTAAACAGAGATTTAATTCAAAGCTTCAACCTTGAGCTTTAAGCAAGGCACCCAAAAATAATTAATTTCCCTAGTTAGTTCCCCGAACTACATTAAGCTCTGACTTCCACTAGGGATATGTAGGCATGGGGTTCACAAGGAATCTCAGCGAGCTAATAAAATACCAAAAATAGTCAGTTTGTCTGTCTGTCTGTCTTTTCTTTAATCAATTCAATTCCTTCTCCTAACACAAAGGAGAAACTTTCCCAATCATTAGCAGCAAACACAATCACAATGACACAGAGAAGGTTCCTGTAGAGTACTACAGATATGTAGGGTGTTTAAACACTTCCCTATGTATAACCGACCTCCCGGACTCCAGAATTTCTAGTCTAGGTGAAATCCCCACACTTAGCAAACTCCTAGGGTTTAGTTGAGATCTTTTTTCCCCTTTCCTACTCGTAGGACAAATAAGAAAGTTCGTGTGATATCGTAGGAAGAACTGAAATAAAATTCATCCCACCACGGGCGCATTCTCCTTCCAAATTTCGCGTGAAGGGTTTAGCGTGCCGTCCTCCCAAGTGAAACGGGGAGGTAAAGAAAACGACCACCACAGAAAAATGGCGACTCTGCTGGGGATATAAGTGTTAAAAACCTTGGTTTTGCATCCAAACCAATGGTTGACCTGTTGCTGGTCCAGCCCCAATGAGGAATTAGGGATGCCAAATTCCCCCTCAAACAAGAGAGGTCCTGCCTAACCTCTGTGTCATATCATGTGTTTGTTGCATATATATTTGTTTACTTTGTTTATTCTGTATCGGGAAAGGGCTTGATTCCCCCTTGAGGTGAGAAATCCTATACCCGGATTTGAGTGCAACATAAGATAGGATGGAGGATGTCTTCCCGGTGAAGGCCCTCTAATCTTGGTTTCCAAGTCTACTCTTGGGATTTGCCTGGCTGGTTGTGATTAACTGCGCCACTGCATTCCGAAACTGATTTGTACCAGGAGGACCTAGAAACACATTAACCCCACTTAAAGCCTTTTTTTTAAGACGTAGAGCGGTGATTACGGAAGTAATTGTCACGCAGATACTACACTCAGAGTAAACTCTCTTATAGATACCAATCAACGTATCTTTAAGGTTGAGCAAAAACTCTGAGACCCCTAGAACCCGTTCTACAGGTACAAAAATCCTTAACCTTAGTTTACCATTGGGGCGGGGATTGCGTTTGGACTTCATGACCACTATACCCTTCAACGCCATGTTTGTTTAAAACTCTTGTGTGTGCATTCATGCATTCATGCATCATTCATTAATAAACAACTAAAAAAAAAAGAAGAGAGTCTTTTTCAAGTCGTTTTTCAAGGAAACTAAATAACGAACGTTTTGAACTTCATAGAAAGAGAGAAACGGAGAAAGGACTTAAGGATCTATACCATGGATTACGGAAGAAAAAGAGCTAGGAAATACACCTTCAAGATCCCCCAGGTCGAGGAACCGGGAAAGCTCGGAAAACTGGTGGTCAACCCCCAGGCTTTCAAGGAGAAGTATGGAAAACTTCTGCCTTTGCTCAATACCAACATGGTGGATGGGATCCTTCCCACCTTGGTACAGTTTTACGATCCAACGTATCACTGCTTCACCTTTCCAGATTATCAGCTCATGCCTACGTTAGAGGAGTACTCTCGTCTGATTGGAATACCCGTGTATGCGCAAGATCCGTACTCCGGTTTGGAAAAGAATCCTGATGACGTTATCATTGCTGCAACTACTCCTTTGAACGTAGTCGACATCAGAACTCATATGGTGAGTAGAGGAGGAATTCAAGGATTGCCCTCCAAATTCCTGTTTGATCAAGCTCGGTACTTCGTCAGCATCCAAGATATGAGCGCTTTTGAGGAAATCTTGGCTTGGCTTATCTACGGATTGTTTTTGTTCCCTAACATTAACGATTTCGTCGACATCAACGCAATTAAGGTCTTCTTAATTGGAAATCCAGTTCCAACCTTGCTTGCGGATGCTTATCACTCTGTGCATTCAAGAAACTTGCAGCGAGGAGGATTAATCACATGCTGCGTACCGTTGTTATACGAATGGTTCGTTTCACACCTACCGAAGTCTAGCACTTTCTGGAATATGAGGGATGGCCTTCACTGGTCACAGAAAATCATGTCTCTCACTCATACAGACATTGATTGGTGTAGTCCTGACAACGACGAAACCAAGATCATCTTCAGTTGCGGAAGTTTCCCCAACGTACCCCTTATTGGAACTAAGGGAGGGATCAGTTACAATCCAGCTTTAGCCCGTCGTCAATACGGCTATCCCATGAAAAACATTCCAAGTAACATCCAATTGGAGGGTCTGTTCTTCAAGAACATCGACGATCATGGCAACATGCTGAAGAAGGAAATTGTCCAAGCCTGGCGTCTTGTTCACAGCAAAGGGAGAAGATTGTTAGGAAAACATCTTTGCATCTCCCTGGATCCTTACCTTCAATGGGTACGCGTCAGAGCATTCAAGCTCAGGATGCCATATCAACATCAAGAACCTATTCCCCTAAGGGAACCAATTTACCTTTTCTCCACCGATGTTGAAAAACTGCAAGCGGCATTAAACAAGGTATGCCAAGAAAGGAATGCTTGGAGGAACAAGTATCGAATTGTCAACATGGAAAATGTTGGGATTCAAAACATCCTAAGAAGGAAGGATGAGTTACTTGAAGTACTCGATCGACAAGTGACACAAACGTCACTTTCTCATCATATCCCTCCTGCTTCCTGGATCATCGATCAGCTCACGTCAGAGAACGCTCAGCTCAAGAAACAGAAGAAGATGTTAGAACGTGAAGTTGGCTCTTCATCAAAGTTTTAGAGTCCTTTCTCTCAGTTTCTCTATATTTCCCTTTTCAAAGTGTGTAAAAACGGCGTTTTCGCTTAATTAATAAAGTTTGATATTTCATAACGTAATTATGGTGTTTCCTTGAAAAATATTAACTTAATTGCATATCATACATCGCTTTAGTCGTACGCACTGACACGAGAATTGTCGCGGATCTAAGAGTTACTTTCCTTTCTCCAGAAAGAGAGGAGGAGAAGGAGGTGAACCAAGACTTTCAAGCTGTCTCATCCATACAACACTCGTTCAAGTCGCAAGAAAAGAATGGAAGACTTTGAGCAAGAGAATGAAGTGTTAGACGCTGGCCTTAGGATCTAGAGGGGGGGGGGTGAATAGATCGTTCACAGTTTTACGGATTTAAACGACTTTTTAGCGGAAGTGATTCTGAATCGACTCGCGTCTATTCCGAACCGCTATCGAAACGATTATATATGTGTTTAAAAAACCAGTCAAGGACTTGAATTGAATGATAAGAGTATATGTTGCAGAATCAAAGCGTTTCTCTTATTGAAAATCAGATTAACTTTTTGTATGATGGACAATGTTTGCAATGCAGTAAGAGTGATAGAAACAAATATACAAACACTTGGTGATAATGATCAAATTTAAGGTAATTCAATGTGTGATGGATTGTGATGTTTGTGAACGTTCTTAGCTCACAATCTTAACACTCGAATCGTTGATCAATTTGCTATTATAACCAAATATGAACAGAATGTAAATGAAAAAGTAAAAGCGACAAGAACACGATATTTGTTTAGGCAGTTCGTCGATCGTCCTCGCTACGACTACGTCTGCCCCCAATTCCAAATTGAAATTGGGTAATCTTTCATTAATGTTGAAAGTAGTATATACAAAGAAGATAACAAAGCGATAAACGATAAACCAATTATGTCGATCCTTTGAATCTTCTTCCCCCTTAATCTTGAGCAAGATCAAGGTTATCCAAGAGCTTCACTTCGATTCCCTTCTGCAGTGTCTTGATTCCTTGAACTCCCCGTTCCTCAATCGTTACACTCAGCCGAATCCTCAATGAACGCCTCTTGATAAAAACCCCCAAGAACCACCCGTCGTGGAGGACAAAACCCGCAGATTTTATTCACCAACAAACCCCACAAACCTTCACCCACTAGGAATCTTCAATTCCGTTCCATGGACGTTATCGAACTCATCACTAACCCGCAACGCAAGAATGATTATGTGTAATTGTGTTGGAGATGATGAAGAACGAAGATGAGAAGCGTTTGTGTATCTTTCAGTCGTTGGTGTTTCTGAATAATTAAGCCTTGCACAATATATATGATTGCATAACAGTTGGAGATGAGAGAAACAGAATTTTTGGCATTCTTGATCAGTTAGGTCGACCTCTTGTAGTGCTTAGGTCGACCTAGCAGAACTTGCAGAATTTTGCTCCCAGTTAGGTCGACCTGTTGAAGGGGTAGGTCGACCAGAATCCTCTTCTGATGCGTTCTGGGGACATTTTCACAGATTAGGTCGACCTAGTTGTTATGTAGGTCAACCTAGCAGACTGATATGCAGATTTCTTCATTTTACGTCGACCTAAATGGTCTGTGAGTCGACCTAGCAGCAGTATATGGCTTTTTCTTCATTTTAGGTCGACCTGGGTTGACAGTAGGTCGACCTAACTGCTGATTTTCTGCATTTTTCTTGTTTAGCTTGTGTTGAGTCGACTTTTATGCATAGTAGATCATCCTGTGCTTTCATGAGTGATTAAATGCTTTGCTTTTTCCGATTCCTCCTTGTTGTTTGGATGCTCATTTGAGTTTGCCATACATCAAAAACATCTTAGAGTTGTAATCTTGTACTTAGAGTTGTAATCTTGTATTCACATACTCCCCCTTTTTGATGATGGCAAACCAATAGTCAAAAGCTTTGGTAGTAAGTGACACAGACTCAACAAGGCTCCCCCGTACATCCAGCATCTATTTCTCAACCAAGCAATCTCTCCACAAAGCTCCCCCGTACACTCAGCATCTATTGTATCTCTATCTCCCCCTTTGACAACATCAAAAAGAGAAACAAAGAAAACGAAGTAGGAGAGTAACAAGAGAAATAAAGAATATCGGTAGTCATAGAGATAGATAGCATGTAAATGGTGAAATCATAAGAACTGAACATGTTTTAAAGAAAACCAACAACATACATAGCAGTTCAAAGGATTAATAAAAGAAAACAGAGAGTACTACATCATATAATGTTTTTAACTAAGAGAAGCTTAATGACATGAAATGCAATGAAATGATGATATGATAAACAATATGTCCTAACGCCTGCCCCTTCTTCCTCTTCCTCTTTGAAATGTATGAGGTCGATCTTCTTCAACCTGTTCCAACAAATCCAGCACAGACATGTTAAGAGTGTTGAAGCTTTGGCTTATGTTAGCATGGCGATGCAATGCCGTTTCCTCAAACTGATTCTGCCTCAATACAGAGTTGGATGCAAACGTCTCAAAATCGTTCTTTTGTTCCTGAACCAAGCCGTACAACGATTGATATTGACGTTGTTGTTCCTCATATCTATCTTGTTGAAGCTGCTGCATTGTTTGAAATTGAAGCTGTTGAGTTTCAAAGTTCTGCTGTTGTTGAAGTTGCATAGCTTCAAGCATAGATATTATGTTGGATTGATCAGGAGGAGGTGGAGCTGTGTATCCCCAAGGGATATCCTCTTGTTGTGGCGGAACATATCTCCAATTTGCATCCGTGTCATGAGCTGCGTCTTCCATGGTATGATCTTCATCATTTGCTATTTCTTGATCATTTCCTTCTTCTTCATTTTCTGCAGTGAGACCAAATTCTGTAGGATCATCATAGTTGTAGATGATTTTTCCAGTCCCCTTTTGAATAAGATAATAGGTTCCCCTATTTGGATCCCAATGATATCCCATGAGGGTTAAGGTTGTTTGGGAAAAGTCCTGGTTCTGTTTCATGTTAATGTATGATAATCCATCGAGCTTCATGCCGAAATGGTTCACAATTGTTTGTATGATCGAGCCATAGCAGAGAGCAGTAGTCTTCTGCTTTACTTCCTCAAACTTAGCAGTTAGAAAGTGTGGCCAGTGCACACGTGTTCTGTTTTGGATCAAGTACATCAACACAATTTCATTCCTTTCAATTCTGGAAAATCCGCCTGCTCGTGGTTGAATGACTCTTGAGATGACCCAATTTAGAAGCCTAGGATCTCTCTTCAGGTGACCGGCTGTTATTGTTTCATTAGGTTTGTCAAAGACGGAAGGATCTTTGAGGATAGACTTCATGTAGGCCACATGATCATAGATTCCCGGTACGTCCCCGTCTTCTATACGTAATTCATCGCCTACAATGTTGAGACCAAAGATACTAATCCAAGTACGTTTGTCAACGATATGAGATCTTGACCCCATCTTAAACCTAAAATTACAGCCTGCCTCTCTTGTGAACCCTGCATAGAATGCCCTAACAGTGTTCTCACAGTATGGTGTGGCACATTCCAAAAGGGGATGAACATTTTGATGCTCAATAAGACTCACAACTTCAGGAATATGCATATTTTTAGCAACATGTTGATTGAAGATATACTGCTTCACTACCTTCCTTTTCATTTGCCATTTTTCAAAATTATCTCTACAATCAGGGTGAACAAGGGCTACAGCACTTACCGGTTGTGAGGATGATCCAGATGCAACTTCCTTTCCCTTTCTTGATTTTGGAGGCATAGTTGTTGATGATTTTGTGTAAGAAGGATGATTTGAGCAGTTTTGAGTTTGAGGAGTTAGGGTTAGCCGTACCAAATGTGATGAGAATGAGAGGGGATGAAAAGATGGAATGTTTTGAATGAATGAGAGTGGGTCGGGTCGACCTAACAGACCCAAATCTGGAAAACTTAACGCAGTAGGTCGACCTAAAGTGTGGCTGGGTCAACCTAACAGAAGTAACATGAAAACCGACCAATTTAGGTCGACCTAAATCATGAGTAGGTCGACGCAACTGGGCCTTTTTAGTTTCTGAAAAGAAGATTCTTCTGTAGGTCGACTCAACTACAGAGTAGGTCGACCTAAGTTTCCTTAAATGATGAAAATGCCTTAGAAATGTTTCTATATGATGTATTTTTGTTTTGTCATTTGCTTGAATGCACAAACATTGTATGTTATGAATGAAAATAATGAACACATATACATAAATATTTGAGAAGAGTAGATAAGAACACATGAAGTCACTATAAGCATGTTAATTGATAGCATATTATAGCATCAATAAAATTTTTGGAAGTGAACAATAAACATGTTACCGCTTTCTCAATATGTAGGTGTTTTGTCATCATTGTGTGGAGTCTTCTTGTCAGTGTGCCATACTCCTAGATTTGATGATGAATTGTTTTGATGGAATGTTTTACAGGTTGATTTTTGCGAAAAACTCTTTTAGTATCGATTACTTGATGTTCTCCCGGATGTAGGACATAGTCCCAAACAATATTCTGCTAATAATATGTTTAAAATATCTTTGCAACGCAACTTGCCAATTTGCACATCAAGTAATGCGTCCTATGTGTTTTTCTGGTTCTTCATTCTGTCTTCATAGATGACATACCAAGAGTGGTATGTCTTCCTTTATGTGTCTTGAGCACCAGCTGTCAAGGAACCACCACCTTTCGGCGATGTCAAGACACATTTCCTGCGAAATTAAATTAGAGTGGAAGGTCCCCAATCTTCATTGGGTCCTAGATGGTGAGTACAGACATTGTTACACTTAGGCAACCATTGAAATACGCCTTTAGGAACTAAGATCCTCCTAAACTTGCATTTTTCAATAGTATGTCCCTTTTTGCAACAATAATGACAGGTAATATGAGGAGAATATACCGTTTTACCGGTTGATGCTTTAGGTACGAAGGTGTATTTGCTATATGGCGGAGTATAAGATCTCTTGAATTTGTTTGGATTAACCGCAAAGGTCACTTTAGGTTGTAGAGCCTTGTCCAATTTGGTTTTTAAATCTCTCACTTCTTTTTGCCAAATGTGACATGTCTCACAACCAAACCATGACGTAGGGTCGATATCAACTTTATCCTTTTGAATGTCTAACATAGATTGTTTTAAAGCTTCCATATCCTTTTCGGTCTTCTCAACTTTTGATTCAAGGTATGAAAAGATTTTCTTATTTGAAGCTAAAAGTTTGAAAGCTTCAATTGCATCTCTATGTAGTTTTTCAAAAGCTAATTTCAATTGATCATGAGATACCTTATCTACAAGTTCAGGTTTAAGATGACTTACAGCTTTCTTTCTCTTGTATTGATGAGCCATAAAGCATAAGTTTGCTAATTCTTCTTCATCGCTTGATGAGCTTTCACTAGATGAATCACTTTCCCATGCTATGTAGGCTCTTTTAGATTTGTTATGGCCTTTGCTTTGGTTCTTCTCTTTTTCTTTCTCAAGGTATGGACAATCCGGTTTGTAGTGACCGGCTTTCCCATAATTGAAGCATAGCCCTTTGATTTTTCCTTTGTTGTTGTCATCTTGTTTGAACTTAGTTGATTGCTTTCTATAGTTGATCAATCCTTTGTTAGAATGCTTTGCTCCATTTTTCTTTAGATATTTGTTGTATCTTCGCACAAACAGTCCCATATCCTCATCATCGGAGTCTTCGTCATTACTTGTATCACTATCCTTTGGCTCTCGTTTTGAGGTCTTGGAGCTCGAAGCTTTTAGAGCTATTGACTTCTTCTCTACCTCTTTCTCCATGTTCTTTTCTTCCTTTGTCCTCTTCTCATGCATGTCAAGGCATTTAAGATGCTGTTCATGTTCCTCTAGTTTACCAAAAAGAGTGGTAATGTCTAAAGTGTTGAGATCATTTGCTTCCTTAATTGCTGTAACTTTGGGTTGCCATTCCCTGTTCAAACACCTTAAGATTTTGTTAGTAGCAACTGCATTGGAAACAGGTCTATCAAGAGAATTTAATCGATTTTTCAGGTGAACGAATCTTTTCTGCATGCTTTCGATGGTTTCACCATCTTCCATGTGGAAAAGTTCGAACTCTTGAGTTAGCGTATTGATCCTAGCTAGTTTGACATCATCCGTTCCCTCGTGGGCAACTTGCAATGTGTCCCACATAGCTTTAGCTGATCTACAATGGGAAACGCGATAGTATTCATCAACTCCTAGAGCTGAGATTAGAATGTTTCTCGCTTTCCAATCGTATGCATATCTCTTTTCATCTTCAGCATTCCAAGTATCTTCTGGTTTTGGAACAACTGCACCAGCTGCATTTGTCATAGTGATCTGAAATGGACCATTGACAATAGCTGTCCAGATGTTCCTATCAATTGCATTGATATGGACACACATACAATCCTTCCAATAGCCGTAGTTTTCGCCGTTGAAAACTGGAGCTCTATTATGAGCCCCTTTAGGTCCGGAAGCCATCTTTCCAATAAGTGTTTCACGTAGCACGGAATAAACCAGAGCTCTTGATGCCACTTGTTAGACGCTGGCCTTAGGATCTAGAGGGGGGTGAATAGATCGTTCACAGTTTTACGGATTTAAACGACTTTTTAGCGGAAGTGATTCTGAATCGACTCGCGTCTATTCCGAACCGCTATCGAAACGATTATATATGTGTTTAAAAAACCAGTCAAGGACTTGAATTGAATGATAAGAGTATATGTTGCAGAATCAAAGCGTTTCTCTTATTGAAAATCAGATTAACTTTTTGTATGATGGACAATGTTTGCAATGCAGTAAGAGTGATAGAAACAAATATACAAACACTTGGTGATAATGATCAAATTTAAGGTAATTCAATGTGTGATGGATTGTGATGTTTGTGAACGTTCTTAGCTCACAATCTTAACACTCGAATCGTTGATCAATTTGCTATTATAACCAAATATGAACAGAATGTAAATGAAAAAGTAAAAGCGACAAGAACACGATATTTGTTTAGGCAGTTCGTCGATCGTCCTCGCTACGACTACGTCTGCCCCCAATTCCAAATTGAAATTGGGTAATCTTTCATTAATGTTGAAATTAGTATATACAAAGAAGATAACAAAGCGATAAACGATAAACCAATTATGTCGATCCTTTGAATCTTCTTCCCCCTTAATCTTGAGCAAGATCAAGGTTATCCAAGAGCTTCACTTCGATTCCCTTCTGCAGTGTCTTGATTCCTTGAACTCCCCGTTCCTCAATCGTTACACTCAGCCGAATCCTCAATGAACGCCTCTTGATAAAAATCCCCAAGAACCACCCGTCGTGGAGGACAAAACCCGCAGATTTTATTCACCAACAAACCCCACAAACCTTCACCCACTAGGAATCTTCAATTCCGTTCCATGGACGTTATCGAACTCATCACTAACCCGCAACGCAAGAATGATTATGTGTAATTGTGTTGGAGATGATGAAGAACGAAGATGAGAAGCGTTTGTGTATCTTTCAGTCGTTGGTGTTTCTGAATAATTAAGCCTTGCACAATATATATGATTGCATAACAGTTGGAGATGAGAGAAACAGAATTTTTGGCATTCTTGATCAGTTAGGTCGACCTCTTGTAGTGCTTAGGTCGACCTAGCAGAACTTGCAGAATTTTGCTCCCAGTTAGGTCGACCTGTTGAAGGGGTAGGTCGACCAGAATCCTCTTCTGATGCGTTCTGGGGACATTTTCACAGATTAGGTCGACCTAGTTGTTATGTAGGTCGACCTAGCAGACTGATATGCAGATTTCTTCATTTTACGTCGACCTAAATGGTCTGTGAGTCGACCTAGCAGCAGTATATGGCTTTTTCTTCATTTTAGGTCGACCTGGGTTGACAGTAGGTCGACCTAACTGCTGATTTTCTGCATTTTTCTTGTTTAGCTTGTGTTGAGTCGACTTTTATGCATAGTAGATCATCCTGTGCTTTCATGAGTGATTAAATGCTTTGCTTTTCCGATTCCTCCTTGTTGTTTGGATGCTCATTTGAGTTTGCCATACATCAAAAACATCTTAGAGTTGTAATCTTGTACTTAGAGTTGTAATCTTGTATTCACATGAAGAACTCAGGGAAGAGATTAATACTCTCAAAGGTACTGTTGAAAGACTTAATAGTATGGTAGAAGCCCTGGTAGTTGCGCAGAATCGACCAATGCCAGAAGAACCGCAAAGGACTGTGGTTTCCGAGATTGTTTCTACTCCTATTCCTCAGTATACCATGCCGCCTGATCGACCTTGGGGCATGCCGTATAACTTTACTCCAGAAGGGTACATACCTTCAGCTTCTGAAGCTCCAAAAGTCACCATGGATATGCGTCCACCGGAGGGTTACAAACCTCTGGAAATTGAAGTTCCAAGAGCAACGGCAATGGGTTTCGCACAACAGAATGCTGAGATTCCAAGATCTGCTATCATGGCTTCTCCACGACCAATTATGCATACTTTTCCCCCGCAGGGTGGACAAGTATATCATCACGCTCCAAGTGAGGATGCTGGCGTGTATGAAAGATTGGACGAGTTCCAAGAACAGTTTCTGCAAATGCATAAGGAACTCAAGACTCTCCGAGGACAAGATCTATTTGGAAAGAATGCTGCAGACCTCTGTCTGGTTCCAAATGTTAAGATTCCTCACAAATTCAAAGTACCGGAATTCGAGAAGTATAAAGGGAATTCATGCCCACAAAGTCATCTTGTGATGTACGCTCGAAGAATGTCAACTCAGACTGATAATCAACAATTGCTCATTCATTATTTTCAAGACAGCCTGACTGGTGCTGCACTCAAATGGTACATGAACTTGGACAGTTCAGAGATTCGTACTTTTCGAGACCTCGGAGAGGCCTTCGTCAAACAGTATAAGTACAATCTGGATATGGCTCCCGACAGAGATCAACTCCGGGCCATGACTCAAAAGGATAGAGAAAGCTTCAAGGAATACGCTCAGAGATGGCGTGAAGTTGCTGCTCAAATTTGTCCACCACTTGAAGAGAAAGAAATGACTAAAATCTATCTCAAAACTTTAAGTCCATTTTACTACGGACGAATGGTTGCAAGTGCACCAAGTGACTTTACCGAGATGGTAAACATGGGTGTGCGTTTAGAAGAAGCAGTTCGGGAAGGACGCCTGAACAAAGAACCAGAATCTTCTATTGGTCCAAGGAAGTACGGAAGTTCTTTCCAGAAGAAAAAGGATCAAGATGTCAGCAATGTCTTGCACAAAATCAAGAAGAAATTCCAACCTCAAGTTGCAACAATAACTCCGGTTGTTAACTCAGCGCCAGCTTATCAACCTCAGGTCTCGCAACAACAAACTCAACAAAGGTCGCAGCAACCTCAGCAGCAGGTTCGACCTCCAAATTACAACAATCGGGCTCCAAGGTATCCTGCCTTTGACCCCGTACCAATGCCGTATGCAGAATTGTTTCCAACATTACTGGCAAAAGGACTCATTCAGACAAGGAGTCCTCCAAATCCTACAAACAATTCCTCACCATGGTATAAGGCTGACCAATCTTGTCCCTATCATCAGGGGGCACCAGGTCACAATATTGAGAACTGTTTCCCTTTCAAGATTGACGTCCAACGATTAGTGAAGAGCGGAATGCTATCCTTCAAAGATACTAATCAAAACGTCCAAGCAAATCCTTTACCGCAGCATAAAGAAGCTTCAGTAAATCTGATAGACCAGCACCCCAATGTCATTCAAATCTACGACATTCGTCAGATAGGGGAAAATCTTGTCAGGATGCACGCTAGACAAGCTGGGTACGGTCATGTACCACCTCACAACTACTTCCCATGTGATATTTGTCCAAAGAATAATCAAGGATGTGCCGTAGTTCAAGCTGCATTACAAGAACAAATGGACTTAGGATGGATTCAACATATCCGAGTCAGAACTGAGCATGACATCAACATGGTTCAAGGATGTCCAGGAGAATACAAAATCTACAAAGTTGAAGACCTTGAAGGATCGGTAGTCAGGTTCCACAAAACTTTAAATGGACTTGCCTACTTTGGAACAGATTTCCACGCTTACAGTAGATGCGAAATCTGTCGAAGAAATTCACGAGGATGTTTGCGTGTTCGCAACGACATTCAAAAGCTGATGGATGACAATACCATTACTGTTCTTGCCAACAGAGAAGATGACGAAGTCTTTACCGTATCTCCTCAAATTAATCAAGTTGAACCTATGCAAGTTAAGTATGATAGCAGGAAGACAGCAGTTGCACCACTAGTCATCTACTTACCAGGTCCTGTACCGTATGAGTCCAACAAGGCTATACCATACAAGTACAACGCTACATTCATTGAAAATGGTAAGGAAATACCATTACCGTCTGTTGTCAACATTGCTGATGTTAGTCGAGTCACCAGAAGTGGACGAGTCTTCAACAGAACAACAGAAAATGTGGAGAAACCTTCGGAGGAAGTACCACATAGGCAAGACAATCATCCGACCAATGCTGTTCAAGCGAAAGAAAATGATGAGATCTTGAAGTTAATCCAGAGGAGTGAATACAACATTGTAGATCAATTACTACATACTCCGTCTAGGATTTCTGTTCTTTCCCTGCTATTGAGTTCTGAAGCTCATAGGGAAGCTCTACAGAAAGTTTTGGAACAAGCTTTCGTAGAACCAAGTGTTACTATAAGCCAATTCAACAACATCGTTGCCAACATCTCCGCCGGAACTAATCTGAGTTTCTGTGACGAAGATCTTCCTGAAGAAGGGGTGGACCACAATCTTCCACTTCACATCTCAGTTGGCTGCATGGGTGATACACTCACAGGAGTCCTAATAGACAATGGATCCTCTCTCAATGTCATGCCTAAATCAACATTATCAAGATTATCTTTCGAAGATTACCCTCTAAGAAAAAGTCATGTCATCGTCAAAGCATTTGATGGATCAAGAAAGTCAGTTTTCGGAGAAGTGGATCTTCCTATAACTATTGGACCTCAGACGTTCAAAATCACTTTCCAAGTTATGGATATCCCAGCGCAATATAGTTGTTTGCTAGGTCGCCCATGGATTCATGAGGCTGGGGCAATTACTTCAACACTTCATCAGAAACTGAAGTTCATAAGAGATGACAAATTGGTAACCGTATGTGGAGAACGAGCTCTGATCGTCAGCAACCTGTCATCATTCTCCGACATAGAACCAAAAGAAGTTGTTGGAACTAAATTCCAAGCACTTTCCTTAGACAAAGGAAAGGAGAAAGCATCGTCTATTTCTTCATACAAAGATGCAATCCAAGTTGTAAAGGATGGCACTACCAGTGGTTGGGGGCACATTAATATTCCTACCAACAACAAGAATAGAACAGGAATTGGATTCTTTCCGACACCATCAAGAGCTATCCCAGGGATTGAGGTAGTTCTCCCAATTCAAGAAACTTTCTGCAGTGGAGGTTTTCTTCAACCTGTTCAACAAACAGTCAATACCATCGGTACGGAAAACACCGATGAAGAGGAATGGTTATCCTATCTTAACAAAGCGGGATACATCTCCCTACCAGAGTCTTATCCACCTTGCTGTTATCCGACTAAAGGATCTGAAAGTAAGACTCAACCAAGCAGTGATGAAGTTACTGACAGCTTCACCACCAGAAGTCATGGTTCATCAGAAGAAGTTCCTCCTATCCCCGAAGAGACTTGGGATACATTAGGAGAACCAAGCGGAAAATTCGACTACATGGTGAAATACTCCGCTCCTGAAAGTTCAAGAATCTCTCTTGAAGATATTGTTCCAACTGGATGGAACAGTGATTATGAATACCTCTCTCAGCCAAAAGAGATGTATAACCCTTGCTATTCATCATCAGCATCTGGTGAAATCATCATTGAGGATTATATCCCCAAGTCACCTTCCGAGGCTACGGATTTAGAGTTCACATATCTAGTCAATGCCATCTTGGGAGAAGAGCAAGACCAAAATACAGAAGAGGATGATCTCGAAAGTGTCTCCGACAACGAGTCTCTCCATTCAGAAGATTGGAAGTTTCCTCAAAAGAAAGTTCGACATACTCCACTTGGAAATGGGTATGCTCACACCGCTCAGTCTGCTGAAGTAGAAGAAGATCGTCTGAGTGTTGCAAAGACAGTGGTTGGTAAATCAAGACCTACCACAGGCCAGCTTAAGCCTAAGGTTCCAGATTACTTAGTGCACAATGGGGTTCGCCACTACTGGACAGCTGTTGAAGTTTCAACTGTTGTTCGCACTCCTAAGTAGGAACTTTCACCGTTATTTTGTCCTCTCACCATAGCCCAGGGTGAAGAGATGTTTCATAGGGCTTTGCATTTTACTATTTTCTTAGGAGAATGTCCCTCTTTGCTTCGCCCAAAGCAATAGAGTTTTGTTTTATAGGGTCTTTGTTTCAAAAAATGACTGTCCATAAATAAAAATGTCATTCTGTTCCTTCGTTTAGTTTTCCCTTTTCTTTTTTCGGAAATTGGTAATCCTAAAAAACACCCTTACAAAAAAAAAATCAAATATTCCATTAACTACATACACCGAGTCTTCCCTCGTTGTCTAAATAAAACTTATCACACATATGCAGATTAATCATAAAATACCCCGTTGAAACGTGCGACCATATGACTTCTCCAAGCTTTGAGTTTCCTGTATTCGAGGCAGAGGAAGAAGAAGACGAAGAAATATCAAAGGAAATTTCACGGTTACTTCAACAAAAGGAAGAGGCCATTCAGCCATACAATGAGCCTCTAGAGATCATTAACCTTGGTTCCGATAGAAACAGAAAAGAGGTTAAGATTGGAGCTTCGCTCAGTTCAGAGATCAGAGAGAGTTTGATACAGCTGCTCAAAGAATTCTCAGATGTCTTCGCTTGGTCTTATCAAGATATGCCAGGGTTGGATACCAGTATAGTGGAGCATCACTTGCCATTAAAAGCAGAATGCCCTCCGGTCAAGCAAAAATTAAGAAGGACTCATCCGGAGATGGCCATGAAAATCAAAGAGGAAGTTCAAAAGCAAATCAACGCAGGTTTCCTCGTCACGTCAGAATACCCTCAGTGGTTAGCTAACATTGTTCCCGTTCCTAAGAAAGACGGAAAAGTCCGCATGTGCGTCGACTACAGAGATTTGAACAAAGCTAGCCCTAAGGATGATTTTCCCTTACCACATATTGATATGTTGGTAGACAGTACCGCAAAATCCAAAGTTTTCTCATTCATGGACGGATTTTCAGGATACAACCAAATCAAAATGGCACCTGAAGACATGGAAAAAACAGCTTTCATCACCCCCTGGGGCACGTTCTGCTATCAAGTTATGCCTTTTGGACTGAAGAACGCAGGGGCAACTTATCAAAGAGCCATGACTACACTTTTCCATGATATGATGCATAAGGAAGTGGAAGTCTATGTGGACGACATGATTGCCAAATCAGAAAATGAAGAAGATCACATACAGAATCTAACAAAGTTATTTCAACGCTTACGGAAGTTTCAGCTTCGCCTGAATCCCAACAAGTGCACATTTGGTGTCTACTCAGGAAAACTCCTTGGTTTCATTGTCAGCAAACGAGGAATTGAAGTAGATCCAGACAAAGTCAAGGCAATTCAAGAAATGCCTTCACCCAGAACCGAGAAACAATTTAGAGGATTTCTTGGACGTCTGAATTACATCTCGAGATTCATATATCTCATGACTGCAACTTGTGCTCCTATTTTCAAACTTCTACGGAAAAATCAAAGTTGCGTCTGGACAGACGATTGTCAGAAAGCGTTCGACAGCATTAAGGAATATCTGCTCGAACCACCCATCTTGTCTCCTCCAGTGGAACGAAGACCTTTGATAATGTACTTAACCGTCTTAGAAGATTCCATGGGTTGTGTCCTTGGACAGCAAGACGAGACAAAGAGAAAAGAGCATGCCATCTACTACCTGAGCAAGAAATTCACTGACTGTGAATCCCGCTACTCCATGCTCGAGAAGACGTGTTGTGCTTTGGCCTGGGCTGCCAAGCGTCTCCGCCAGTACATGATTCGACATACTACTTGTTTGATCTCTCATATGGATCCAATCAAGTACATCTTTGAGAAGCCTGCTTTAACTGGGAGAATTGCCCGTTGGCAGATGTTGTTATCAGAATACGACATTGAGTATCACGCACAGAAAGCCGTGAAGGGAAGCATTCTAGCTGAGCACCTGGCTCACCACCCACTCAATGGTCATGAATCAACCAGTTTCGACTTTCCGGACGAGGACGTCATGTACCTCAAGATGAAAGATTACGACGAGCCACTACCAGACGAAGGACCTGAGATAGGATCCCAGTGGGGCTTAATCTTTGACGGAGCTGTCAATGCTTATGGACGAGGAATTGGGGCAATCATTGTTACACCTCAGGGTACCCATATTCCATTTACTGCCAGATTAACTTTCAAATGCACAAACAATGAGGCCGAATATGAAGCTTGCATCATGGGTCTCGAAGAAGCCGTGGATCTAAGAATCAAACACTTGGATGTATACGGAGATTCTGCTTTGGTCATCAATCAAATCAAAGGAGAATGGGAAACACGCCAACCAGGGCTAATTCCTTACAAAGACTACGCGAGAAGATTGTTACCATTCTTCGATAGGGTAGATTTTCATCACATTCCTCGTGAAGAAAACAATTTGGCTGATGCATTAGCCACACTCTCTTCCATGATTAGGATAAATCATTGGAATGACATTCCTCGGATCGATGTTATGCGCCTGGATAGGCCCGCTCATGTTTTCACAGTAGAAGCAATCATCGACGACAAACCGTGGTATCACGACATCAAGAACTTTCTTCAAAAGCAAGAGTACCCTCTTGGGGCATCAAAGAAAGATAGAAAGACTTTGAGAAAGTTAGCTTGCAGATTCTTCCTGAATGAAGATGTTCTGTACAAGAGAAACTTCGACATGGTTCTGCTCAGATGCGTTGACAGAAAAGAAGCAGAAATACTCATGAGAGAAATACATGAAGGTTCCTTTGGTACTCACACCAATGGACACACCATGACAAGGAAAATACTGAGAGCAGGATATTATTGGCTGACAATGGAGTCAGATTGCTACCAGTACGCAAAGAGGTGTCACAAATGCCAGATCTACGCCGATAGAATTCATGTGCCACCATCTCTTCTCAACATACTCTCTTCCCCTTGGCCTTTCTCCATGTGGGGAATCGACATGATTGGAACGATCGAACCAAAAGCGTCCAACGGACATCGCTTCATCTTGGTAGCCATAGACTATTTCACCAAATGGGTTGAAGCAGCTTCAAATGCAAACGTTACAAGACAAGTTGTCGTCAGGTTTATCAAGAATCACATCATCTGTCGCTACGGCATTCCTAGCAAGATAATCACTGACAATGGGTCAAATTTGAACAACAAAATGATGAAGGAGCTTTGTGAAGAATTCAAGATCGAACATCACAACTCATCTCCTTACAGACCAAAGATGAATGGAGCTGTAGAAGCAGCTAACAAAAACATCAAGAAAATCATTCAGAAGATGGTCATCACTTACAAGGATTGGCATGAAATGCTCCCGTATGCTCTTCATGGTTACCGTACATCAGTACGTACTTCGACTGGAGCAACTCCTTTCTCCCTTGTATATGGCATGGAGGCAGTCCTACCAATAGAGGTTGAGATTCCATCAATGAGAGTTTTGATGGAGGCAAAATTAACAGAAGCCGAGTGGTGTCAAAGCAGATTCGATGAACTGAACTTAATCGAAGAAAAGCGCATGACAGCTTTATGCCACAGACAGTTATATCAACAAAGAATGAAGAAAGCTTTCGACAAAAAGGTTCGACCTCGCACAATCAAAGAAGGCGACCTTGTACTCAAAAAGATTCAATCTTTTCTCACAGATTCGAGAGGGAAATGGACTCCCAATTATGACGGCCCCTACGTGGTCAAGAGAGCTTTCTCAGGAGGAGCCTTAATACTCACGACTATGGATGGAGAAGAATTCACCCGTCCTGTGAACGTCGACGCAGTCAAGAAATACTTCGCCTAAATAATTAAAAGAACAGCTCGCTAAGTTGAAAACTCGCAAAGAGCAACTTAGGCAAAAAAGAGCGTCTCGGTGAATCGAAAACCCGAAAGGGCGATTCAGGCAAAAATTAGAGACATAAAAAAAAAATATATTAATCAATCCCGGTAGACTCAAAACCCGAAAGGGGTAGTTTACGCAAAAGTTAGGGATATATGGCAAGTAACTGTGTTCAGGACAAACTTGATCATTCAAAATCCATAGCGGAGTATTCATCAGCAGTAGGTCATCTTCTACGAAGCACGAATACAGCGCAACTCGGAGTGGAAGGGAAAGATAACGGTCGTCACGTTTCATCGTAGCCCTTTTCCCGAAAATTACCAATTTCCAACTTTGTAAATACTCCATGGAATCAAGCATTTGGCTAATTACCATTCCATATATAATAATTTGAGCCTTGTGCTTTTCCTTTGCAATCTAGTCTTATTCAGTTTCTTGGAATGCATTTTAAGTTTAAACAGTCAATTTCTTGAAACAAATGTTTTCAAAAAAATAAAATGAATTTACTTGCAAAAATAAAGGTGAAATTTCTTTCTGAGGTTTACAAACAATAGGAAGAATGCAAATAGTTGCTCCGAGAACGGTTGAGACTCCGGGAACCAAGTTTTCCCCATGAGGTCGCTCCGCGAACATCTCCCGATGACGGATCTTCACTTCAATTCATATTACTTACTTCGGACAGCGGACAACTGATAGCCAGATATTCCCAAGAGAGTTCGAACTACAAGAAGAGGACATCTTCTGATCAACAAGAATTCAAGTCGTATCTTAGGATTTTACATCCGCGACAATTCTATTCACATTCACTTTACATTTTATCATTGTCATAATATTCATGCATACATTACATCATAATTGCATAGCCGAATCAGGCTTTGATCCTGTGAATGCCCGAGTCATTGAGGCATGAACTCGAGTTTCCCCTGCAAGTTCCGGAGAAACTTTTTCCTTCGAGACAACAGTTCATACACAAGGATCTCACCAAGCAAGTCAACAAATGGTAGTCTCCCTCAAGGAGATAGTTTGTTCACTTTTGGAATTCCTCAGCCGAGATTCTCCTGCAGAGCGACATTCAACAGTCTTCTTCAGATAAGATAGTCTGCTTCGCATTTTGGAATTCCCTACAGGTTTGGTATTTCCCCAGCAAGGTCGAGAGATGCAACTTTTTCGTCAAAGAAAATAATTCAGGAAATCTGCCGGCAGATCGACAAATGATTCCCCAGCGGAGTCAGCGAATGATAGTCTTCGTCCAGAAGGTAGTTCAGATTCCCCAACAAAAACAGCAAATGGCAGTCTCTTTCAGCAGAAGACAGTTTGCTCACTTTCCTTCATGACAGAGATCGACAAATGGCAGTTTCTTCAAACAGTTTGTCTGTTTCAGGGATGTTTAGTTCCCCACAGAGTCGATAAATGGTGGTTTTCCCCTTAGGAAAACAGTTTGTTGATTCCCCAGGTACAGAGTCGACGAATGGCAGTTTCCACCCCGAAAACAGTTCGTCCGCCTTCAAACAAAGTCATTAGCCCCTGAAAAGAGCGCGGGCCCATATGACAATCTTTCAAAGATGCCAGGTCAAAAGGGAAGATGGTGAAGTTTCTTTATTACCGTCAAATGGTATCTCATCTCCAAGTGCTGATGAGAAGTTTGATGAGGAAACAAACCTTTGAAGTTTCTTTATTACCATCAAATGGTATCTCATCTCCAAGTGCTGATGAGAAGTTTGATGAGGAAACAAACCTTTGAAGTTTCTTTATTACCGTCAAATGGTATCTCATCTCCAAGTGCTGATGAGAAGTTTGATGAGGAAACAAACCTTTGAAGTTTCTTTATTACCATCAAATGGTATCTCATCTCCAAGTGCTGATGAGAAGTTTGATGAGGAAACAAACCTTTGAAGTTTCTTTATTACCGTCAAATGGTATCTCATCTCCAAGTGCTGATGAGAAGTTTGATGAGGAAACAAACCTTTGAAGTTTCTTTATTACCGTCAAATGGTATCTCATCTCCAAGTGCTGATGAGAAGTTTGATGAGGAAACAAACCTTTGAAGTTTCTTTATTTACCATCAAATGGTATCTCATCTCCAAGTGCTGATGAGAAGTTTGATGAGGAAACAACCTTTGAAGTTTCTTTATTACCGTCAAATGGTATCTTACCTCCAAGTGCTGGTAAGAAGTTTGATGAGGAAACAAACCGTTGGAAATTTTCTCTTTATCTGAGATATTGTCCAAACACAACTAAGACCAGTTTCGAGATATGGACATCCGAAACAAGGGGGAGGTTGTTTACCTTTTTCTAAGTATCAACACTTAGTTAAAGAAGATGGATTGCGCATCCTACATTGCCATCCATTCACCAGAATCCACATCAAGTATTTCTGCAGGAGTTTGTCTCCTCATCCCCCGCCAAGTGCGACAACGGGATCAAATCATGCAAAGATTTTATCATCTCAGGAGCGCCCAAAATTCGGGCATTCTTTGATATTTAAGTCTCTTTTACGCAGGAGAGATCGAGATCTCAATCTCTCTCCCTCCAGATAAAAGAAACTTAAATAGGGGCATCTGTCATACCCTAATTTTTGACCCCCCTGAGATGACATATCTTCAGGATTTTCATCAAGTCAAAGTAAGTACCCAGGGCAGTCTGGCATTCAATCGAGGGTGTTCAAAGACAAGAAAACTCAGGCAAAGGATCAATCAATAGAGGGATTAGTCTCTAATACAATCATAAGACTCAAAAGCCTCATTATTACACCTATGATTGATTAAGACACCCAGTCATCTAAGTACAGGATTACTCAGATCAACAGACTAGGGTTTGGAGCCTATCAAGGACTAAAATCAGGGATCACCTTTGGGAAACCTTAAAAAGCCCCAGGAAACCATTCAAAGACATTAATCATCTTCAAATAACTCTTATGACAAGATCCACTGGACATTACATCTCAATTCAAAGTCTACACTCATCATTGTCCTCTGGTCGACAATTAGGGTTTTTGACCTAATTCACCAAGATAGTTGACTTTTAATCAGGGCATGGATCCAAAACTCAAGACATGATTCAAGAATCTCTACTACCTCAATATAATCCATTTACATCATTAATTTGAGGAGAAGATCTTGTTTCTACACAAAAGCCCAAAAATTCACTTTGTCAGGAAAAGTCAACTGTGTGGGATCATCATTGACTTTTAAGGTTTTTGGTCAAAAAATGACTTTCAAAGATCAATATCATCAATATATGGATGTCAAAGTCATTTGACCAAAGAAATTCAAAGAAATTCATCAAGGAGCAAAAAGTCGGGAATTAGGGTTTTTGAGGGCATGGTGAGAACTCAAAATTTCACCTACACAACTCAAAAAACTTCCAACATGAAAGTTGTAGATCTTGCAAAATAAAACAACATCTCACATAAGAACTTTTTTCAAAAGATCAACCATTTAAGGGTTTTGAAAATTTTGAAGTTTTAGGTCATAAACACTTAGAAAATTTTCTAAGTGTTTTAACCTAGTTTTCATCCAACTTTGGGCTCATTTTTCACAAATTTCCCAAATGATTCTGAAGAAGACATAAACTAATGATTTGAAGTAGATGTTTAGGGCTTTCCAAATTGTGTTCAACCTTCTCCAAATTCAATTTGAGCTAAGAGTTATGCTTGTTCAAAGTTGGCCTCATGAAGTAAAATTATAGGTCATGCATCATTTTTGAACTTTGAAATTTTGTGCACATGACCTCAATTATGGATGCTACACGACCCATAACATGTCTGAAACAATGCCATGCATTCATTTTCACCATGCCATAAGGATTGAAGAAGATTCTAAAAACAAGAACATGTGATTATGTAATGATTACATTTGTGAATTTATGGCAAATTGATGAATCACCCAAGGAATCTTCTCACCAACCAATTAGAACTCATTTCTGGCTCAGAATTGTCCCCTAAGATCAAGCAAAATCGAGGGCTAGGGGATTGATCAAATGGAATCAAAATTCTCATCATTGCATAAGAGATATTTGCAAACTTCCTTCATGCTTAAGAAACCAAACTTCTTTCATTAAGCAAGCTCACTCTTCTGCAACTATACTGAACCAATTGCCTATAAATAGAGGCCTCATTCTCATTCAAAAAACACACCAAAGCAACAGAATTCTTGCTTTCTCTTTTCTTTCTTCATACTTAGTTTTTTCAAAGGTCCTTTGGCAAGAAGACTCGGATTCTTCAAACCAAAGCTCTCTCTTTGAAAATAAGTATTCAAACACATTGAGGGAGGCATTTGGAGGTGATCCAAACCTCTGGAACACTGCTGGGCGTGGAGAATCATCATCTCCACCTCTCATTTGGAGCACTTGCAGTTGGAGGTCCATAGAGTAATTCAGGAGGTTTCAAGCCAAGCCAATCATCCAGGCACACTCCTCAGGTCATTGTGAAGCTAACCAGATGGCTGCAGCTCATCTGTAACTCCAAATTCAACAACCTCCATGTCTACTTGAAGCTTAAATCGAGGGAGGTCCATAGAGCAATTCAGGAGGATTCAAGCTCCAATAAGCATTCAGTTAGCATCATTGAGTCTCAGGGAAGCTATTGAGATCATTCATTCAAGCCCAGGTGCTCTCTATCATCCTCACGACCTCCATTTTCAGAGGTAAGTTTCTGAACCTCACCTCTTTAATTTAAGCACTCTTTGTGATAAAGCTCGATTCTATCTTGTTCAGCATCATCAGAGGATTGAAAACCCTCTATCATCATTCATTTATCTTTCAGTATAGTCATTTAATTTGATTTTTAAAATTTAGGGTTCTTCACGATTTCTGGTAAATTAGTTAGATGTAGTTAATATAAATAGATATTAGTTACATATTTAGATTCGTGAGCAAAGTTGGAGTGAAATTCATCTTTACATCATCACGTTTGGTTGAGAAACGAGTAAGTTCAGAAGTTCAAATTTGAAGAGCTTGAGGTTGAAGATGAAGATGGTGGGTGGCGCCATTTTTGGATTCTCAGGGGAGGGTTTAAAATATATTTAACTGAAAGCGTGTTTTAAACGAATACATCGTTTGCCCTAGTGGCCTCACATGCGCTCTTAGTCTCCTCATGCCTCAAGTCTGGGGTTCGAATCCCCCTCGCCCCAGACTTTTTATTCCTTTTATTCTTTTCATGATTTACACGTTTATCTGAAAATATAATGTGTTGGATGTGTATCACTATCACCATGCGCGCGTTGGCCCAGTGGTTTGGTTTTGGGTATGTGACCTAAAGGGCGTGAGTTCAAGCCTTGGTGGAGACATTCCTAATTTTTTATCACTTGTCACACCTATTTTCTTCACAACTTCACACAATTAGTTCACCTATCAAATTAAATCATTTTCACTTCATTTTTCATACACCTATTATTTAATATATCTATTTTGTGAATAGTCAAAAAAATCATAAAAATATTATTTATTTCATGAATTTTAATTAGGTTTAAAATAGTATGTTTTTAAGTGTTTTCTTAAATACTTTAAATATATATTGTCACTTTATTTTAACCTAATCACTTTGTAAATAATTTTATGATAAAACCCTAATTGTTTAGGTCTTAATTAGTTAAAAGTCTTTATTTTTACCTTAATTAAGTTGACTTTTTGTCAATTTTCAAAACTGTTTTCAATCTCCGAATAAATCAAATGATTAGGGTTTTCAAACAACAAAACCTTGTATCATTCCAAATCATTTTTCAAATTGCTTTTACACTAGTACTATAAAGTACTGGGCCTCTAATAGAGTGTAAGTCCCAAAAACCTTCTCTTCTTAGCTTGTTTTCAAAACTGTATTTTCAAAATCTTCTTTCTGTTTTCAAAACATTCTTCTGGTATTTGAAGGGCATTATTCCCGGTGAAACTCTTCAGATACCTATGTGACCTTTGTCCATCTTCACTTCTTCTGTTTTCAAAAACCATTAACTGTTTATCATATATATATATTCAACTGTTATCAACAAAACAACAAAAATTACTGTTGAGGCTCTGTACATACTTCTTCAAAGGCCTCCACTCCATCCAGGTTAGGCTTTACAAGCTTTCAATTTACAGTCTTTATTTAAATTACTGTCAAATATAAACTGTGCATATATATTAGTTTAGAACTGCGTTTGAGTGTAAACCCTAGGACAGTTAAACTATATATATATATTATAGGAATATGGCCTAGGATTGAGAATGTCTTCCCGGTGAAGGCTCTTTCCTAATTAGAGATCTGTAGTTCAAACCCCCAAGATGAATTATTCCCGGTGAAACATCTTGGTAAAAACCTTAGAATCCAAATAATAGGACACATCCGCCCAAAGAGGAATTATTCCCGGTGAAACCTCTTACCCATTTGCTTAGAGCCAAAATAAGTTCAAAACCACATAGCTTTCTCTTGTGCTATAACAAGGACCCTCGATTAGCCTCCTCTTGGGCTTTGTACAAGGACCCACAGGCTTCTTAAAAGCATTTCCAGCTTCCTCTTGAGCTTGTATACAAGGACCCATCAGGTTTCTTATAAACATAGGAACAGGTCTTTAGTCACCTTTTAGCCTACCCTGGTGAGTTTCTTCCAATTTAAACCAGACTTTTAACAAGCTAAGTTTGTCTCAATTTTACATTGAGTACATTTTTGGAATGAGAGACATGGACAGTCTCTGTCACCCTTATCTTCATCAATCTTCCTTAGCAGAGTCTAGGATCTATGTTTATTTTCTCCTCAGCATGTGTCAGCCTTCATCTTGGGCTTTAAACAAGAAGTCTCCATTAGATAATCTTTCTGCCATTCATGTTAATAAATTCCCTGGAAAGGGTTAGCCTCCAAAGTCAATTAAAATCAATCCATCATTTCAATAAAATTCCCTGGAAAGGGTTAGCCTCCAAAGTCAATTAATAAAAATGTCAAAATAAATAAAGATTCATTTCTCTTAGGAGATAATTTCCCCAAAAGAGTCAAAACCCCTGGAAAGGGTCAGCCTCCAAAAAACATGATAAAGTCTTTTACCAAATAATTTCTCCAGCTGAGTCAAAATCCCTGGAAAGGGTTAGCTTCCAAAGAAAAACAGTCTTTCAATAAATAAAATCTCCTCAGTAGAGTCAAAACCAACAAAAACAGTTAGCCTCAACCTTGGGCTTCATACAAGGCACCCAAACAATAAAACTCCCCTGTCAAGAGTCAGCCTCAACCTTGGGCATTGTACAAGGCAGATAATAGAGTCTCCCCAGTGAGTTCTTCATCATTCAGTAGCCACAACCTTGGGCTTTGTACAAGGCAGATAAACCATATTTTCATGTGTCAAAGATTCCTAACACCTAGGATCTTTTCCCCACAGAGTCATCCATACTCAGTTTATTTAAGAGTCTGCCACAACCTTGGGCTTTGTACAAGGCAGAAAATAATGTTTTCCCTAGCTAGAGTCAGCCACAACCTTGGGCTTTGTACAAGGCACATAAATAGAGTCTCCCTAAGTAGAGTCAGCCTCAATTCTGGGCTTTGTACAGAACACAAAAATACCCTGTAATTAATCCCCAGTGGAGTCATCTCCCAGAGTCAATAATATTAATTAATCAATCAAAAAGCCTCAAGCTTGGGCCTCATACAAGCCAGCTAAAGTCAAATCTTTTATACAGTAGATAGACATAGCTTATCTCTATAGAGAGATATTTTTACTACTCTACCACATTCAAGCAAACATTACATTTCATTTCAATTTTAATCAAGTCTCCCATTTAGGATTTTGAAAGGCATGAGCTGGCAGTAAAACCCAGACATGTGGTAACTTTCCCTAATTTGGATGAGCATTTTTCTTTCATTTAAGAGGCATTTGACTGGTATACTTGCACATACACAAGTAAGGTCCCCCTCTTGAATGAAATGAATTCAGTTATTCTGTCACTCCTTTAAATGTTTGTGGTAGAATAGTACAAATACCTCTCTGTAAAGATGATTTCATGTCTTTTTACTGTAAACAGAGATTTAATTCAAAGCTTCAACCTTGAGCTTTAAGCAAGGCACCCAAAAATAATTAATTTCCCTAGTTAGTTCCCCGAACTACATTAAGCTCTGACTTCCACTAGGGATATGTAGGCATGAGGTTCACAAGGAATCTCAGCGAGCTAATAAAATACCAAAAATAGTCAGTTTGTCTGTCTGTCTGTCTTTTCTTTAATCAATTCAATTCCTTCTCCTAACACAAAGGAGAAACTTTCCCAATCATTAGCAGCAAACACAATCACAATGACACAGAGAAGGTTCCTGTAGAGTACTACAGATATGTAGGGTGTTTAAACACTTCCCTATGTATAACCGACCTCCCGGACTCCAGAATTTCTAGTCTAGGTGAAATCCCCACACTTAGCAAACTCCTAGGGTTTAGTTGAGATCTTTTTTCCCCTTTCCTACTCGTAGGACAAATAAGAAAGTTCGTGTGATATCGTAGGAAGAACTGAAATAAAATTCATCCCACCACGGGCACATTCTCCTTCCAAATTTCGCGTGAAGGGTTTAGCGTGCCGTCCTCCCAAGTGAAACGGGGAGGTAAAGAAAACGACCACCACAGCTTGGTTCACGGTTTAAGAAACAAAGGATAATGGCTCAAAGTTTATTTGTACCCATCCCAATCTTCGTGATGTTCTTCGATCCCACGCTCCATTAACTTTACCTTTAAGTTCTAGCAGGTCTTGAAGTCATGCTACTGATATTTGATGATGGTTAAGGCGTTGAAGTTTATTTGGACAGGCAGTCATCCTTTTTTTTAATATTTGTCGAGGATTTATAACAATCTCTCTTGGTTTTTTTTTGACTTTATTATCCCTAACTTTTGCCTGAACTGTTTATTTTGAGATTACAGTCAGCGGGATGTTTTGATTTCTGATAAGTCTCCTTCATAGGTTTTGACTTAATATTTTTTTCTCTTTCTTCTTCTTTTTTATGGATATTGACTTCCTGTCTTGAGAATTACGGGAATCCATCATCACTTGTGTAAAGCAACTTGTATAATTGAGTTAACTGAGAATCTACCTTGCCCCAGGTTATGATTAAAGGTTTCAATTTGCACATGAAAGAAAACTTCTACTTCTTAGGCTCAAAAGGGGTTGACGAGGGATTAATGTCGCTACCGCGAAAAAAGGATCAGAGTCGCCACTAATATATTTATCCCATCAAGGGAAAGGAATACCAGAAACCTAACTCGAAACAAGAACAAGGTCTTTCGACCAGAGAACGGGGCACGGGAGTCGGTTACGCAAGGGGAAGGTGCTAGCACCCCTCACGCCCATCGTACTCGATGGTATCCACCTATGTTTGTTTCTATCTAAAGGGTGTATATCTATGTCTAAACCTAAATGAGAATGAATGCAAAAGAAATACGGGGAAAAGAAGGAATTATTTACAAGTGTGCTCGCTTAGGCCCCGCGACCCAATGCCTACGTATCCCTTAAAAGGAATCAGAGCGACCGTAGTTCGGCTCCATAGTTTCCATTTGTTTTGTGTTTTTTAGTTGAACAGCGGTTAAGGTCACAATCCACGATGCTCGACCTTTGGAGACTTACACGCCTACTTTGGAAAGGACTTAACTTGTTCTTAAGCGCCTAACAAGGCAAAAGAATGAACTTGGGTTTGTGTTTTTTATGTAACTACATGATGAACAAAACCCAATACAAGGTTTCGCACCACTTTGTCACTTTGTTTTAATTCGAGCCTTTATTAAGTGTTTTAAATGTTTTTGGTTGGGTATTTTTTAAGGGAATTTACTTTGCGATTCGAATCACATAAAAATGTATAATGATCGAGAAGCAGATTAGGGAATGAATCCCACTCACTTCTATCCCATTATATAATGTTCAAGAAACAGATTAGGGAATGAATCCCACTCATTTCTATTCCATCAATTAATGTTTGAGAAACAGATTAGGGAATGAATCCCACTCATTTCTCTCCCATTAAGTAGTGATCGAGAAACAGATTAGGGAATGAATCCCACTCATTTCTGTGCCACTAAGTGATTGAGAAACAGATTAGGGAATGAATCCCACTCATTTCTCTATCACTTTCTTAATGTGATTCGGATCTTTATTTATTAGTGTTTTAATGTTGAAGAAGAAAAGAATGAACAAAGGGGAACTAACCTATCTTCTAATCTAAGTTATTATAATCTACAAATGGCCCTAAGGTCAAGGATAACTATCCTAACCTATCTCAATTCCTCTTAACAAAGAAGGAAGAGTCTAAGGGAACATGGCAAAAGAATGGAGTTACAACTCCAACAAGATGAGAAGAGAGCCCTAGGGCAGTAGCAAACCAAGGAAATAAGTGTCCTAAATCAAACACAAATGCCATATGGCACTACACGAAAATATTCACAAAGAGTTACCAAAGTATCGCATAAATCGTCACTTAACAATTAGCGAACAAACATCCATTAATCAAAACAAAAAGCAAATGAAAACATGAACAAAGCTTAAAGTCAGTAGCAATTAGTTCATTTATAGGTCCAAGACCTTATACCAATCTATGTTAGTCAATTAACTTGAAACAAACAAAGTTCTAACAAAACTATACAAAACTAGGTCAAAACTAGTTAATAGAATTCAAATTAGGAGTGAAGTTAGAAAGATGTATTTACATGGTAGAAGTCAGTAGCTAATGACCTCTAATAGGTGTCTGAACAATCATGTAATCAAGTCACAAAGTTTCATACAAAATTATAGGTCATTCGGACAAGTTATGGTGCAATCGTTAACCAAAGGTAAGTTATTTACAAGTAAGAAAGGAAATTTGAGCAAAATAAGAAGACACGATTTAAAAATCTAATTCCAGGTCCTAAAACCTCTTAAATAAACCTAGGAATGTCCTCAAAAAGTATTAAAAGCATTGTACAATTGCATCATCATTTACGGGCAAAAACAAACAACAAACGTACATAAATTCACAATAATCGAACGCTAAAGGAACTACTCTAAAAAACCTACTAAAATTTAGAATCAGAACTTCCTCTTTGATACATGACATCCTATATATCTCTATTGAATGTACACAAAAAGGAATGGAAAAAATCAGTTTGCAAGTTATTCAATCAAGCCTAAATGCACAAGGTATCTAAACCGACACAAAATCGACTACACTTTAGAAAACAGTCCATTAAAAATACCAAGATAAGTCCTAAAATTCTTAGAAAAATATTACAATTATCTACACACATTAAGCTATCTAAAATATATTTTTATGGATTTTTTATTTTAACCAAAATTGGATTATGAATCAAAAATTAGAAGAGAACCAAGTTTCAAAACAACTCTCAAAATCTGTCAACCAGGGGGTGTGTTAGTGAAGCAATTTGAACTAAAAAAAGTATTTGTTAGCGTTTGGGCCTGATCAGAGGAGGTGCAGAAAGAAAAGCTGAGGCCCAGACTGTTTTGTTATCCCACTTTTATTTCATGCAACAATTATTTTGTTTATTCTATAGTTTTTAGAAAATGTATCGTGACACATATAACATTCACATGAAATCAATTGGTCACCACATTTTAAGTCATATAGGACAAAGAACACCCACAGACCAATCACATGCCTACACCTCATCATCTCAATAATGCAAAAGAAAACGAAAGCCAGAAAATGGGGAAGGGAACCAGTCCCGTCGCGCCACGCGTCCAGATCGGAGAAAGAAAGAAAAAGAAACAGACGCCGGAATCACTATTCCGGTCGTCTTCTCCGTTTGCTCCCACGGCGGAGCTCGGTCAAATTTTCCAGAAAAATAAAAAGGCACCACCTTCCTACTCTATTTCTCGTGTAGATCAAGGATCTACCATTAGTTTCTTCCAATTCTCTCTCTATCATTCAAACCGAACCAAATTATGTAAACCCTAACATTCAAGATCTACTCTAAAACACACAAAATAGGTACCAAAGCAATCCTCATGCTGCAAGAAACTCAAACACGCAATCCATACACTCATAAGAGGTCTATATCACGCAAACAGAATACATGCTCAATGAATATGCAACAACTTCAATGCAAACATGGTGGTCTAAATCCTAACCCAATCCCTGATGACGGGTTCCAGGCCTATATGCTTCTAAAGCAATGGAGAGAGTCACTTACTTGGAGAGATATTGATCAAGATTTGAGGAGATTGCTTTCTTTATTCTTTGAAGGAGATGATGATGATTATGGAGCATTCAAGTTTGATGAAAACCTTGGATCTTGGCAACTCTACTAGTGCTGAAGATGGTGATGATTCATGGAGCAGGACCTTGTGGCTTCGGTTATGGGGTGAGGATGGTTCAAGAAGAATTTGTTGAAGGAGGTTGTTACGGTGAGAGAGGGATGAAGTGAGAGAGAGTCGTAGAGAGAGTAATGAGAGAGAGAAAGATCAGAGTGAAAGAGAATTTGAAATTGAGAGAAAAATCATGGTGAAGCGTGTGCCTTGGTGTAGTGTGAACTTCGGGTTTTATAGTGAGGGCATGGAGTGTATGGTAGGTGGTTCATTGTTGTATCATGAGGATGAGGTGTAGCAGATTTTTATGAGTTATTTATTCCCTTCCTTTTGCCAGCTTAAAGAGCAAGTTGTTGTTTTTTATAGTAAGTTCTTACGTGCTTTTCGTTTCAGCTTTTGTGCATGGCTACAAATGGAAATAGGTGTGCCCACCCCTGACATACAAACACTATCCTTTTGCCACAGGATTATGGTGATAATCTCTCCCTTGACCATTGCTCACGTGAACCTTATATATGTCAGGCCAAGGTACCAACTTCCAACATGTATAACTCATGCCATAGCTCATCATTTGCTCCAGATTTGGGATCATTGTAAAGAGTGTATGGAGGACAAGAGTTTTTATGTTTGTAGGTCTCTGGAATAAAGCTTTGAAGTATGAGCAATGTGATCATAAATATGCTGTATCCTCATTGCATGGGCCCTCATGAGTGTAACTTGGAACATGCCTTTGCCTTAGTCAAAACGAGGCTCGGTGAAGTCACGACTTTAGAGCTCTATAAATAATTCAAAATTCATCCCAATTGCTTAATTCTTGAATCAATGGATAGCCAACATGGAGATGAAGAGATCCATACTAAATTTGTACTTTGTGAGCCTTTATATTTCTCTAAAACCAATCTCAAAGTCAGCACGCCACGTGCTTGATCATTTGCATGCATTGGCGAAAAAGCTGCCTGGAAACTTGCCTTGATTTAGTGAAATCTTCTGATTTTGAGCCTCTTTATCTCTCGTTCCTTGCCCCATATGAAAAAATTCCCAACTACAACGTTGTAGAGGGCCATGAAAGGAACAATGTTGCTCTTGAACTTGTCTTGAAATAAGACCTAGATCCTTGTGTAAATATGCTCTGAAGTCAGCTGCCCAGCTAAATTTTAGAATTCCAAAACTCCCCAAGTTTTTCTAAGTATAGAACTTGCCCTTTTTAGAAATCTTAAATTTCAACTAACTTTCCACAAATGGAATTTTTGATGATTTACTTGATTTTATTTATTTCTTTGACTTTTCCTTGACCGATTACCCACAAAAAGTCAATGTTTGACTGTTTGACTTTGACTTTGACCAAAAAGTCAACATTTTCTGATTTTTCTAACTTCGGATGAATTTCCTGATTAATCCATTTCGGAACCAATTCTCAATCAACTTCCAACCAAATGAACTCCAGTGAATGATATTTCTTCAAGACAGCCATATTTCACGTCCACAGACACCTCCTGGTTAAATCCTGACCAGGACGTCAACAGGGTTGAATTTGGTCAAAACCTTAATCTGAAAGCCCTGATGAATATGAGATTTGTATCTTTTAACTTGAGCTTTGATTTGGAGAGAATAAAACCCTGATTTTAGGAGTATGTTGATGGAAATGATCCTCTATAATCAGACTTCAGATCCTTTCTTCTGAACCAAGGGGTTTTCTCAACCTCGGCCTCTTTTTGTCAATTTTCTTGGGCAGTAACTGTGATATGGATGAATGTGTTAGATGAATGACCTACATGCGGTATGTACATGAATGTGATATGAAAGCCGATTGGATATAAATAAATGGGCAAATTTTGGGGTGCAACAATTAACATCCTTATATCTCCACTGTTTAGGAATTGAAACAGTGCATGTACATCGTTAGCATAGTATGTTCAAAAGCATTACTGTATGAGGTTGCGGCATCATTTTTGTCATCCTCCCTTAAAAGGCTTACAACTTAGCAGGAGTTGAATATCATAAAACATATGCAAAGTAAAGACATCATTTAAAATGAGTGATAGAGAAATAATTTATTCAAGACAAATATATGCAATGCACTAATGATGATTATTAAAACAGATAATGTCTATCATAAGTCGAATGTTTAAACAAACAGAATAGAAATTTGCAAATGAAAATAAAACTAATGATCTTAAAGTCCATCTTTCTAGCCATCCACATTATTAGCACTCTTGTTGTGTTTAGGCATGGTTGCAGGAGGGTTGAACTCAATTTCCCCAGCGTCGATCATATCCTGGATCTTGTTCTTCAATGGCCAGCAATCATTAGTGTCATGTCCAATGCTGTCGGAGTGATAAGCGCATCTTGCATTGGGATCATATTAATGAGATGAGGTATTAGGCTTCAGAGGAGGATCCTTCAAGGCAATCAACCCTGCTTGCAGCAACTGTTGTAACGCTTCAGCCAAAGTCATGTTGATCTTTGTGAATTGTCTTTTAGGTGCGCCTTGTTTACGCCGGTTGCCCTTTTGTTGTACCAGCACTTTATTAGAGGCTAGGACTGCTCCAACAGTGTTGGATTCATTCCTCTCATTGTGCACCTTCTTTGTGGTATTAGAAGATGTAGCCACTTGAATTTTACCGCTTCTGATACCGCTTTCAACACGTTCCCCAGGCAGTATGAGGTCGGTGAAACCAGATGAGGAACTTCCCAGTAAGTGGCTGTAGAAAGGACCAGTTAGTGTACTCATGAACATATCAACCAATTCCCTGTCAGCTAAAGGAGGTTGAACTCTGCCTGCCATGTCTCTCCACTTCTGAGCATACTCTTTAAAGCTTTCTTTAGGACCCATAGACATACTTTGTAGTTGCATGCGGGTTGGCGCAAGATCACCATTGTATTGGTATTGCTTGAAGAAAGC
The DNA here is from genome assembly GCF_029867415.1 of Vicia villosa. NCBI lineage: Eukaryota > Viridiplantae > Streptophyta > Magnoliopsida > Fabales > Fabaceae > Vicia > Vicia villosa. The sequence continues at coordinate 40,989,711 of NC_081183.1, read as the reverse complement.
GGTTGCCAAGTTTTCCCAGGTAAGAATGTTGGTACCTTCAAGTTGACAGTACCATTCCATTTGTGTTCCAGTTAGGCTTTCTTGGAAGAAATGGATCCAAAGCTTCTTGTCAGCAATATGAGGTTGAATCTTCCTCACGTAGGATCTCAGATGCAGCTTGGGACAAGACACCCCATCATACTTAGCAAAGGTTGGAGTCTTGAATTTGGGAGGGATGACAACTCCTGAGATGAGTCCCAATTCTTCAAAATCCAAACCAGGTACTTTCTGAATCTCCATAGCTTTCATGCGTTCTTCCAGTATCTTGTACTTGTCATCAGGATGTTCATCCTCATAGTAGTAGTCCTCTTCTTTCTCCGAGGCTTTGACAGAACTATGGTTGCTTTTCATATCAGTCTTGATGCTGGCATGGTCATCTTGATCATTGTCACTGTCTTTAGAAATTGCTGCTTCATTAGTTCTCTAAACAGGACCTCTGAATCTTTTCCCCAAGCGAATGGCATTAACTGATCTTTTGGGCTTCTTCTCCTTCTTTGTTAGGAGGGTTTTGAGCTCGTCTTGCCCCTTGGACAAATTCAGGATTAAAGCTTGGAATTGGGTATTCTAAGCCTGAAGGTCTTTGACTAATTGCTCGAGATCCATTTGTGCTGAAATAAACAGCGAGAGAGGATGAGAGATCCGTTGTAAGAAGCCTGTTATGCAATGTTATGAATGCACATGCAATGTTTTCAAGGATCTTTAGGAAGTTTAGTTTGCGACATTTAAATGTAGTTACAACTTTGTTGAAGAACCTTGGATTTTATCGTTGAACGTCCTTCTTTAAGAATCAAGTTCACCATATCGAGTGGGTCATAGCCTCTGACTTAGGGTACCTGTATTTTTGAATGTGAATTCATATGGCTAGAGGAAAGTAAATCCTCTTTCCCCTTGATCGGTACTGTGTCTCTGAACTTGAAGACATATGGCTAGAGGAACATAAATCCTCTTGCCCCTTGATAGGAATTCAGTCCTTGGTAAGAGCACCTGAAATTGTGCGCCCTAAATCCCCAAGATCCTTGAAAGGGTTAGCCAACATGTTATGTTATGATGTCATGATGTCATGCAGATGTAATGTAGTAAGCAAAGCATAAGATAATAAGGACGAGTGAGTCCCACAAGAAAACCTGCAAGGAAATCAAAGGGTTAGCAGCACACACAAGCAAGTCACACAAGTGTCCTTAGGTTTAGAGGCTTGCATGGGGTCTAACCAGGTAACTACCATTCCCCAATAGGTACTTCTATGGATAAGGATGAAATCAGCAACATGTTCTACAAAGTTACCCAGAATTGTCAGTCCTTCTAAAGCACCCTCGAACATGATACATACATACCATGCAATGATACTTTGAGAAAGAACCTATCTGAGTTGTAGTATCGGGTAGCGACTATGCTCTCAACATTCATCAAGAGTAGCCCCCCCATTACGTCCTAAAGGCCATGATGGGTTAAAGGGTAACTAAAAGGTCCTTAAGCTCCGGCGCACCCAAAGGTACATACATAGACCTCCCTTATTTGAGAAAGGTGTGCATATATCTGTGGAGTCTTAACTTAGGCGTGAACTTCATATTGACTCATCTCCCACATATGTGAAAGAGGTCTCCATGACTATGTCACTCCTATCTTAAGTGTACTTGAATCCGGGTATAGGATTCGTCCTTCATTTAAATCCCAAGCAACCTTTAAAATAAAGCAAGCAAAGAAAACAATTGAAAACATTTAAGTGATCCTAAACTTTAAGGTAACCCCTCTTTTATTCGAAAGCATCCCCAGCAGAGTCGCCAGTTCTGTAATACAGTGGGAGAACTGACTTTTTGAAATGTTGCGGATAGCAAGAGTCGCCACCGACTTTTATTTTATCCAATTTATAGAAAGGCTAAAAGAACAGAAAAAAACCTTTTTGAAAGAGATTGAGTTCGGGGGGTAAATATACAAAGGGAAGGTTTAAAGCACCCTTTGTATCCATGGTTATCCATGGGCTCTTAATTGCTTAGCTCACTTTGTTTGTTTGTTTGAATTGCTTGAAGTTTAGTGTGTGACTTGGAAAAATTTGAATAAGGACTTTAGCTTGTAAATAAGCGTAGCCTTTTTGAATTGATTTAAAAAAGAGTGGGAAAAGTATTTTGATTTGAATTTGAAATAGAGCAAGCATTTAAGAGCACCTACCCTAAGTTTAATTTTTTATGTTCTTTAAGACTTTTGTTTGAAAGGGCTATCCATACCATAAGAAGGGTAGGTAGTATTTTCATTGGATGTATCGGGTCATCGAGGATTATCGTTCGCCATTAGACTGTCCATAACATAGAAGGGTAAGAAGTCTTTAGGGAAGGATATAATAGTCATTCTTAGGCAACAAGCGAGGATACCTTAGCAATGGGGACAAATCATCATTTACCGAGGCAACATCGAGGGACAGAATTGATGATGAATGAACTGAGGGCAACATTTGCTTTAGGTATCCTTAGAATCGAGGGTCTTGACTATTTTCACAAATTAAGGCAACAGGCAACAGTAATAAGGCAACAAGGCAACAAGAGGGATTACCCTAAAGGTGTGTGTGTGGCATAATCACGTGGTTCAGTTCAGTGATATTTATCTTGTAATTAGTGATTCTATGTCCAATTCAGGGTTGCACTCCCTAGGATTACTAACCACGCAGTTATAAACAAATAATACAAAACCTAACTATTACAAGGCCTCGGGTGGGGGATTACATGGCCAAAAACCCGTTGGTGCAGAAAAATAAAGGCAAAGAATAAAGGCAGAAAATAAGAGGGAAAAATAATTAATTTAAATATCTTGAGTCTTCATCGCTCCTTGATCAACCCTGAAAATTACGAATGAAGAAGAGAAAAGTTAGTGCATTAAAGATCGACAACCCTAATTTATCGAGGTAAATCAGGGTTAAAACAATTGGCTCAAAATAAAATATGAAAAGTTAATAATTTAATTTTTAAATAACCATGAAAGGGTGGAAAAACGAAAATTCAATTAAATATAACAATTAAATAATTATTGGATTAAATCCTAATTATTTAATGGGTTAAATGGCTTTCACCCCCTGCAATAGTAGCGAGATTTGATTTACCCCCCTTTTAAAAAAAAATTTGATTTACCCCCCTGTAAGATTTGGGCACCCCTCTAAGCGTGTAAAAACGAGGGTGGTAAATCAAAAAAATATATTTTACAGGGGGGAATTTTTCCCTTTTACGGGGCAAAAGACTTACAATTTAAATATGATAGGGGGGTAATCCAATTTGTTTTTTTAAAAGGTGGGTAAATCAAATCTCGCTATTGCAGGGGGGTGAAAGCCATTTAACCCTTATTTAATTGATTAAAAGAATATATGAAAATTTTAATATTAAAAAAAACAATTATTGATAGAATGAAAAAATCGAGTTTTCGATAAAAAATAAATAAAATAAATAATTACATAAAAATATTACTCTTAGTAAATATTAAAAGATTTAGAGAAAATATTTAATAAATAAAGGAGAAAAGAAAACAATTAAATAAAAGGATTATGTAATAAAAAATAAAAAAAAAATAAAAAAACTTAGCTTTGCTTATGTGCCGTGAGGTCTGGAGGGGCCATGGTACGCCTGCATGTCCAGGTGCGTCGGATTTGAAGAGAACAGGATCTGATGGTGGTGATTGATGATGTACCGTAGGCTCCCTTTTGTAGCGCGCTGGATATCCAGAGACATGCTAATTCACACACACAGAAAAAAATATGATGGGACGAAGGCTCGAACCCTCTCCCTCACGCATACAGCTTCGTGACGCGCTCCCCTACCATTGAGGAATTCTTCATTCGCTGATAACAACACAAACGCAAAACGGAATATACAAAATTTAAATAAATAAAAAATTCAAATGGAATTTGCGCGCCCAGCAGGTATCCTTCTTCCTCGTTGGGGCCTGTAAATTTCCCTACGATTCAGCTGCGATTTAGCTACGAATCAAGCCATAGCCAATCCCTGCAAACTTCAATCTCACCCAATACGCGACATAAATTCCAAACGAAGGCATGAATCGATTGGAAATCAACATCTAAGCATGATAGCATCATTGATTCGGTCCAATTACACTGGTAACAGAAATTCCCAATTCAAAGCTTGTAAACCCTAACTATGGCGAATTACGATATAAGCATGTAAAGATCTAATTAACTGCCCAGAAACATTCATAACATTATGATAAACACAAATATATACACAAAATTCATTTATGATGCACCAACAGATGTAATCGAGATGAAAGATATTTGAGCAAACCGTGAGTATATACGTGATATTCTGAAGGCCTGGGACGTTGGTGATGATTAGGACAGCTTCTACAATGATCCAAGAATGTGTGAGAACCTTTAAAAGTCTCTGAATCTCCTCCAATCTCTCAAACCGATTTCAAAATTTTCTTGAAGTTTTTGAACTTTGAACGAATGCTTTTGCTTGTGAATCTTTGTCTTTTGATCTGAACATGTTTGTGTACTTATAGGGGATGCATTAGGTTAACAAAATTGGACTGAATCTTTGATTTGAAGGAGATTGATATTTGATTCGGAGCTTGATTGAAAATTTCTAAATTTGGATCAATTTCACTCATTCTCTTTCCAATCTCCATAACCACGAATTTGAATCAAATCATAGGCTATTTTGATGATTAAAACTGATTGCAAACCTTTCTCAAATCAAATCTTTGATTTTTTTTATTTGAATTACTTGATTTATATCATATTTAATGAAATAAAAATTAATATAAAATCAACTAAAATTCATAAATTCGTGGCATTTGGATTTGAGACTCTTGGATACTTGGGAAACAAGTTTCGACCATAAAAAGTTGGGCCTCTTTGCAAAGAAATCCATTTTGAAGCCTTTTGTTTCACATTTTTTCCTTTAAAATGCCCCAACTTTGACAAGGCATATCTCCCTCAATTTTTAAGGTATGGAGGAGTTTTATGACTTTTTGGAAACCTTAAGATGTCCTCTAGAATCCACTTTGGAATCTTTTTTCCATTTTAGGATTTTATCTTGATGATATGGGTTTTGACAAAAAACTGCTTTTGGTTGACTTTCAAAAAGGACCTGTAATGTTTTGATCCATATCTCTCAAATGAAGCATTTTTAGACTTGGCATGTAAGAGACAAAGTTGTAGAGAATTCAAATTCCTTTAAATTGAGCTTTGGATGGACAATTTCTGATGTTCCATGTGAAAGTTATGGCGGTCAAAGTTCAGTTGACTTTAGTCAAAAAACCCTAATTTAGAAACTTTTGGTTTTGTTGATTTCTGAACTTTCCTTGATGAATCATGATCAATCCTTGATCAAATGATTAATGATATTTCAAAATAAGAATGTTGACAAAAAAAACAGGAATTTTGACTGTACTTTGACCACAGTTGACTTTTAGGTTAAACTAGTCGACTGTTGACTTTCTGAGCAATTGACTGAGCAATCATTGGAATTGGAGCTTGAATTTGTTATAGAGATAGTTTGAAACCTAATAAGCCATATGAGATCCATTGGAGACCATGATTCATTAATTTTCTTCAGAGAATTCAAAACCCTAGTACATTGAGCCTTTGTTTAGGAGAGTATGTCCTTAAATCTTGAACTTTGGTATGTGCTTGAAAAGTGAAATGAGATGGGCAAATTTTGGGGTATGAAAAAGGTGTTTCAGATGTTGATAAAAAGACGGATTCGACAACAGAAACGAAAGAGGAGTTACCTTTCTTTTTAGCAGCCTTGGGAGTTTTTTGAGAGGTTCCCTCTCCAGCAACTTCTGGAGGTTGTTGCCTGAGATCTTCGATGATGATTTTAGGAGTTGTTCCATCACTCTTCTGGTGGTGATGACTTCCTCTGTAGTGATACTGGGATCCTTCTTGATGGTTTCTATAATTTTAATCATCTTGAGGTTCTTCGCATTGAAGGGTTTTCCAACACTTGGTCCCAGAACTTCAACTTGTTGAGTTTCAGTCAGGTGTTCTATCAGCTTGTTCTTTGTCGGAATATCTAATATTAATCTTCCTTGAGGAATCCAATCTCTTTTGGTTTTATCTTCTTCTCTTGTTTCCTTGACACTTGTTTTCATATGGTAGAATAGAGAGTGAGGGAGATGAACTTTGGCCTTTATGGAAATGAAGTACAACAAATATTATTGATCAACGTTTATATAGTTTGGAGAGCTTGTTGGCTTTCTATGGTTGATACATACCAGAATGATTCTGGCCCATATTCTGAAATTGCTTTTCAGATCTTTGATTGTGTTGGAAGGTTGCCCAGAAGTGAAAATTTCTTTGGAAACAAGAGTTAGGTCAGAACCATTTTCAATTGAATCAACGGAGTGAGGAGAATTCTTGTGGGTTCAACGTACCTTTTGATTGGTAAAATAGAAAGTGTACTATTTTGCCTCTGTAGTAATAATAGGGAAATTCCCCGAATGTCGATCTCAAGGACTGCACGTTAATATCGAGTTTCAATAGTGGTTCAATTAAACAAAAACTATATTTGGAGTTTTGATTTGCAATTATAAATTAACAATAAATAAAAATGACAGAAAATTGACTAAGTGGTTTTAACAAATATGAGAGCATGCTAGGGTAAAGTGTATAATTTTCCCTGTAATAACCTTGAATTTTGATTTCTTCAACAAGTTCATAACCTTTAATTACCGCCCTTTAGATTATTTTCCCCTAAGTCCTTAGTGGGAAAACCTTTGAACATTCATCCTAAATCCTAAGTCCTTAGAGAATTATGATGAAATCAAGCCTTTATGTTATCAAGAGTTAATCGGTAACTATAGGGTATCCCTAGTCCTAGGTGATATCTACTATAGTCTAATCGTACAAAAACCTTAACAACCATTGTCCAGCTGGTTGTTAACCGTAAATCAATCTTGTTGGTCCGACAAAGAAAGCATAAAAACCTTGTATAATTAAATTAAATAAGAAAACAAATCTATTGATGAACTCAGGAATTCAAAATCATTACATAATCAAATCAGGGACACCCCCTAGCATTAGGTTTTAGTTACTCATATCGTTCAAAGAAAACAAAATATAAAACAGAGACATTACGAGAATTGAGATGAAAGTTGATCTTCAATCGCTTCCGTTCATGAAAACCTTCTTTTCTCCCAAACCCTTGTTTTCTCCAATCTTCAATCGTGTCTTCTTCTAGCCAAAAAGTCCCCTTTTTCCTTCGTAAAAATTCTTCTTTATAGTGAAAATCCATTGGTCTTTGTCTAAACTGCCCAAAATGCCCCTTTGGGTCAACACCTAATAAAAAATCACAAAAATCAGCAAAATCAGCATTTTAGCCAATACTGCTCGTGTCAGGCAACACGGGTGGCCGTGTTGGCCCTCTAAATCCATTGGTCTTTGTCTGAACTGCCCAAAATGCCCCTTTGGGTCAACACCTAATAAAAATCACAAAAATCAGCAAAATCAACATTTTAGCCAACACTGCCCGTGTCAGGCAACACGGGTGGCCGTGTTGGCCCTCTGAACTTAAATTTTTGAAATCACTCCTAGCACTTAACTTCATAATTTGGCTTTGAGTTCTTCAGCAAAGTTGTAGCCCTTTTTGTTAGCAAAATTTTGCCACCGGAACCGCGCCATTCCGAGTTACGAAGCTCTATTTATGATCAAAATACTACACGCCTGTCACGATGAGAAACATGCTGAAAAATTCCAGATCTCACACTTGCTAACACGAGCCGTGTCAACACCGTGACTTTCATCTCTTTTGTATTTTCTTGGCCACCCTTCATCCTAACATGGCCGGTGTCAGGTTACATGGGTGGTTGCGTCAGGCCTCTTGTAGCATGAATTTTCATTTCCTTAAAAACTCCGCTTGTTGTACCTTTTCGCATTGATTTGTCTCGATTTATTCCTTTGAGCCTGCAAACAGTACAATACACAACCAAAGCATAAAATGTAGAAGAATGAAGTAAAACACTTGACAATATAAAGCAAAGACGACTAAAATCTGTAAGTACAAGCCTACACTCACCAATGAGTTTTTGATTCATGGCAAACATCATAAGTGAACAAATACAAAAGTACAAGTGAATGACTCAAGGAAAAGTAGGTTTTTGGCTATCTAAGACACTTTAGGTCGACCTACCACATGCCTAGGTCAACCTGTAAAGCTTCAGTTACTTAGCATATGGACTTGTATCAGTTAGGTCGACCCAGCTAGTCCTTAGGTCGACTCAAACTGAAGCAACCAAAGAAGATTCACTTCTGTCCCATTTAGGTCGACTCAACCAAGCACCTAGGTCAACCTAAACTGGAGAAAAATCCCAAGAACCAATTTCAACTGATCTTAGGTCGACCCAAAGCCCCAACAGGTCGACCCAACTGACAACAATCATAACTTGGTTGAATCTGCTCCACTTAGGTCGACCTAATCAATGAAGTAGGTCGACCTATCTCCTCAAAACTTGCCAAATTATGTGTTTGCTCTGCATCAACGTACCAGCACCTATACATATATATATATATATATATATATATATATATATATATATATATATATATCTTTTTCTGTTAATTATTCATTCTCAACACCAACAACTGAAAGATACACAAAGGCTTCTCATCTTCGTTCTTCTTCTCAACTCCAACAAAATTACACACAGTCATTCTTGCGTTGAGAGTTTGCGATCAAGATCGATAACGTCCATGGAAAGGAATTGAAGGTTCCCAGTGGGTGAAGATTTGTGGGGTTTTTGGTGAATAAAATCTGCGGATTTTGTCCTCCAAGATTGGTGAATTTTGGGGGTTTTTTATCAAGAGACTTCATCTACAATTCAGCTGAGTGTGAAGATTGAAGAACAAGGGTTTGAGCAATTCAAAACACTGCAGAAAGGGAATCAAAGTGAAGCTCTTGGAAGACACTTGATCTGACTCAAGATCAAGGGGAAGAAGATTCAAAGGATCAACATATTCGGTTTATCGTTATCGCTTTGTTATCTTCTTTGTATAAACTGTTTTCAATCATAATGAAAGACATCCCAATTCCCGTTTGGAATTGGGGGCAGATGTAGTCGTAGCGAGGACGATCGACGAACTGCCTGAACAAATATCGTGTTCTTATCGCTTTTATCTTTTCGTTTACGTTTCGCTTATTTCTGGTTATAATTGCAAATTGATCAAAGTTTCAAGTGTTAAACTTGTGTGATAAATTCTGCATAAACACCACAAGTCACCACACTTTGAATCATAATCAATTTGGATATTATCACCAAGTGTTTGATATATTGCTTCAACTATTATCAAGTCATTGCAAACAAAGTTAATCAAGCAAGTAGTTAAACAATCTATATTAGCTTAACCGATTGATTCTCTAAGCGGTCTTTCATCGTCAATCCATAACTATTTTGTGGATTAATCACATATCCGATTCTTTCAATAGTGGTTCGGAATAGACGCGAGTCGATCCCGAAACGCTTTCACCTAAGTTTAAGATAAATCTGAAAAATTCTGAGGCATCTATTCACCCCCCTCTAGATCCTTAAGCCTAGCGTCTAACAAAATTAACGGTAAATAAACATGTAAAAACCACTGATCAAACTCCCCCAAACTTAAACCGTTGCTTGACCTCAAGCGATTATTACAAGAGAAATGAACATCACAGCATACCAGTACTCATACGTGAGATTTCTGTTCCTTTTGATCAAGAGACTATTAGTCCGGCATTCACATGACGCGAAGAGTTTCTGCAAGAACATTTAAACCCTGAGCTCCCCTTTCGGATACCTCTCTAACTATGCTTTGTACTTAAGTCTTTTTTCGATTTTCCTCCTCTTTCATTCGAACAATCAAATTAAGGCAATGCGAATTTATGATGATCATCACATGCATGAGACTAATCAAGGCTTTCTGATTTTTTTCAGGCACCAAATAAGTAACGATTAACGATGAAATTTTCAAAAATTTTCAGTTTGTGTATTGTCCTTATTTGGACGACGCTGGGGATCAACCTCCTTTGGGCTAAATAACCGTGTGAGGGTTACCCAACTTAGCGGGCCGGCTACCTTTTACCGCCTTTTCATCATTTGGTGCCAACATTATTTAATTCTCAACTACTCATACATGCATGTGAATCTAGATTATGCCAGACTGTCAAAATAAACTACTCAAGGAGTACTTCTCAGGATTCAAGCATTATGGTACAAATCTACACGTTAGACTCGTATCTCTTTTTAGGAAACCAAGGGTGTTCAAACAAACCCCTTTTCTGTCACATTATTTTGAACTTCCTGCACTCAACCAACCATCTCTTCATCTCTATATACTATTCCCGATTGCTTTTTAGATAAAAAACTCTTATGAAAAATAAAAATTTCGGGCAAATTTGGGAAGAACTCAAAATATGGTTTTACACATCATAAAAAAACATAAAAAGAAAAATGAAAGAGTAAATCCTCCCCCAAACTTGAACTAAACATTGGCCCCATTGTTTCAGAACAAGCCCGAGAGGGGTGACTCACAGAGGGTACTACAACTCCAGCTGCCGCTTCCTAGCTTTCACCAGAGAGGCCCCTTTTTATTTCCTGAAAACAAAACAAAACAAAAAGAAACTAAAGTTATTAAAAGCGTGGGTTGCCTCCCACGAAGCGCTTCGTTTATCGTCGCATGGATCGACGGTCCATTCCCATTGTTAGGGTGGCATATATGACACAAAGAACATATCATCTTTTTTCTTTCTTTTGTTTGGTAGCAATCCCATGAACTTAAAGTACCGATGATGTTGCTGCCAAATCCTTTTCAGCTTGATTTTATTGAACAAGGCATAAATGTCTTCCAATACTTTTTCAATTTCTTGTCTTTCATCTGCCTTGTTGTAAAAATAGTTTTTGGGGATACTCTTTTGTTGAAAATTTTCTTGTTGGATGTCCACATCTTCACAAATTATTAAATTTGTGGTTTTATCCAAAACTCGATCATCTTCAAGTTTCCTTATTTCTTTTTCCTCATATTTCTTTTTTACCTCAAATTCTTCTATTCTTACTGCATCCTTTTCATCTGAATTTATGCATTTTTCTTCTGGTTCCACATGCTCTTCTTCCAACTCTAACTTTCTCCAAATAAACCTATCTGGATAAAAGTTAGCTTCCTTACATTCATTCATAAGGATTCTTACCTCCCTCTTATATGCTTTAAAAATTTTAGTCGCCTCTTCCAAAGTGACTCCCGAATCAGGCGACCAACATGCAGGAGATACAGGGTGCAATGTATCAAAACAATACATAGCTACAAAACTCAGCCAATTCGTTAGTAGCAAAGTATAGAAGAATTCATGAAGCAAAAATAATCTGACTTTTTTTATTTTGTTTTTTTATAATAAAATCAGATTCAAAAAAACAAAAACAGAAAATAAAATTTTAGTTGACGAGCAACAAAGTTTCAATTGAACTAAAATCAAAACTTTATAATTTGGCAGTCCCCAGTAACGGCGCCAAAAACTTGATCGTTAAAATAGCAAGTGTACTATTTTGCCTCTGAAGTAATAATAGGGAAATTCCCCGAATGTCGATCTCAAGGACTACACGTTAATATCGAGTTTCAATAGTGGTTCAATTAAACAAAAACTATATTTGGAGTTTTGATTTGCAATTATAAATTAACAATAAATAAATATGACAGAAAATTGACTAAGTGGTTTTAACAAATATGAGAGCATGCTAGGGTAAAGTGTATGATTTTCCCTATAATAACCTTGAATTTTGATTTCTTCAACAAATTCATAACCTTTAATTATCGCCCTTTAGATTATTTTCCCCTAAGTCCTTAGTGGGAAAACCTTTGAACATCCATCCTAAATCCTAAGTCCTTAGAGAATTATGATGAAATCAAGCCTTTATGTTATCAAGAGTTAATCGGTAACTATAGACTGATCGTACAAAAACCTTAACAACCGCTGTCCAGCTGGTTGTTAACTGTAAATCAATCTTGTTGGTCCGACAAAGAAAGTATAAAAACCTTGTACAATTAAATTAAATAAGAAAACAAATCTATTGATGAACTCAGGAATTCAAAATCATTACATAATAGAATCAGGGACACCCCCTAGCATTAGGGTTTAGTTACTCATATCGTTCAAAGAAAACAAAATATAAAATAGAGACATTACGAGAATTGAGATGAAAGTTGATCTTCAATCGCTTCCGTTCATGAAAACCTTCTTTTCTCCCAAACCCTTGTTTTCTCCAATCTTCAATCGTGTGTTCTTCTGGCCAAAACGTCCCCTTTTTCCTTCGTAAAAAATCTTCTTTATAGTGAAAATCCAGTGGTCTATGTCTGAACTGCCCAAAATGCCCCTTTGGGTCAACACTTAATAAAAAATCACAAAAATCATCAAAATCAGCGTTTTAGCCAACACTGCCCGTGTCAGGCAACACGGGTGGCCGTGTTGGCCCTCTGAACTTAAATTTTTGAAATCACTCCCAGCACATAACTTTAGAATTTGGCTTTGAGTTCTTCAACAAAGTTGTAGCCCTTTTCGTTAGCGAAATTTTGCCACCGAAACCGCGCCATTCCGAGTTATGAAGCTCTATTTATGATCAAAATACCATTGGTTAGAAACTGATTAATTGGGAGTTTCATCAAGATTGGAGAAAAATCAGAACAGTTCACGTTTTGGTCAAAATCAGGTCAACCACTCAAATATTGACTTTTGGTGGAAAATCAGTCAAGAAAAGTCAGAGAATAAATAAAATCAGGGTTTTGACAAAAGTTACCAAAAATAGAAAAAATCCAAAAAGGGAAAGTTTTCATACTTAGAAAATATTTTGAGCTTTTAAAGTACGATGAGCAGTCCACTTTAGCGCTGATTTACACGTGGCAAAAAGCATTTTTTGGGAAAATTTACAACATCAAAGTTGTTCCTCTCACGGAGGAGAACAACTTTGTAGTTGGACACTTTTCCATTTGAATCTTGGTTGAAGAGTTATTAATGTTTGAAGTTGAGGTTTTTCATTTGAGTCAAGTCATAAGGCTGGGCAGATTTCTGGGCATACGTGAAGCATTTCATCAAGGACGTGGTGTGTCATATTGGAATCCAATTCTAGGGCAATGCAAGAACCCTAAGAATTCAAACATGGTATGCATCTACTCTCCTCCATGCACTCTACACAATGAGCCTAGAATCATGTTAATTGGATGTGTAATGGATCAGTTATGATGCTTCAAAGTCATGTGTTCATACTGGTCATGGTTATGCCTCTGGTTGGGCACAAACCCAGGTCATGCGTGAACCTTTCATCAAACACATGGCACTCTGAATTCAAAGCCAATTTTAGAGGCCTACAAATGTCCATTGGGATCAATCTTGGTGTTGAATTGTTCCTTGCCACGTCCTCTTCACAATAAGCCTTGAATTGTAAGAATTGGGCATGTGTGGACTAAGATGGAAACATATAAAGTCATGCCCTGACCAAGCCACATTTCTGCCATGGACGTGATACCAAACCAAGTCACGCACGCGCAAGCCATATGCAGCAACAATACATCATGTTCCAGTTCCTTTTTCTCCCACTTCCGAGCATCTTTCCCAAATCTCTTCAACACCAAAGTTCCTCTCCCTAATACCCTCTTCTCATCAATCTTGAATTCGTATCATATGGTGATCTATGATGAAACTTATGGGCATGCAAAGTGGCACCATAATTGATTCAAGTAAGCAAGGTATGAAGCAGGTTTTATTGCAAGGCAAAGGCCAGTCACCATCAGCATATTCCCATAAGGCCATGTACTAAAGCTAATACGCAAAAGCATGTACAAGAGTTACCATATGTGCTATACTTGTACATCAAGCTTATGGAGGAATGATCACCTACAGCACCCACACCATAAACCTTACACCATCCTATATAAACGAAACCACACTCTCATTGGGAACACACACATCATTTCTCAGTTTTCATATTCTTCTCTCATCACTCTCTCCATCCTCTCTCTTTCCTCATCTCTATCTTTTCTTCCCAAACAACAAAAAGTTCGTTACAACCTATAACAAACTTCTACGCCTCCATAACTGACAGCAAGCTCTAGTAACCTCTCTCCATCATCACTGCCATAACTTCTGAACCACCAATCACCACCACTACAACCACCAATCACCACCACTCTCAACCACCATGAACCTTCTTCAACCTTTTCTCACTTTTCTTTAGCAAGGTCATCACCATAGACTCACTCTAGATTCAATCAAGGCCTCTGAATTCAAGATTGTGTTATGAGTTTATTTCTCAGACAACACAAGGTTCATACAAGGCTTCAAAGATCCATCACCGTCTCCATCAAGCATACATTTGAATTCATCTGTGGAGCTTTCTTCTTATCTGTTTACTCCATGATTTTACAGGTAAGTCTTCCAAGATCCCCTTAGACGTAGCACCATGTAATCAACTGTATATCGCATTTGCATACATATATGAAATTCTTGTGATGTTTGAGTGTGATCTGTCTTGCGTGAAGTGCTCGTTACTTACATGTTTGGACCGTGTATTCAAGTTCTATGAATGTTTGCAAACGCATATATATTTTGAGATCTCGTTTTAGTGAATTCGCTTAAAGTTAGGGTTTATAGTTTGGCTTCAGTTCGTATGCTAGAGAAGAAATTAAGAAAATTTAACGGCATATTTGGAATCAGCGCAAGATTTTGAGTCAGTAGATAGTATCTTTCTAGTTTTCTGGAAAATTTCATGGGGCTCCGCCGTGAGAACGGTCGGAGAAGACGACCGGAGTCCGTCGCCGGCGGCTAAGCTTGTTCAGATATTTTCTCTCTATTTTGCTGACGTGGAGCGCACTCTTTGGTCCTTGTTCCCAGCTTTTTGCTTTTAATTTTATTTTAATCATTGAAAGGTGACATGTTATTACGTGATTGGCCAGACACTAGTTTTGTTTTTTCCTCACTTAAGTGAACCATGCCCCATTGATATAAGTGTTGTCACGTTTTATTTTTTAAAAGCATAGGTTATATTGGAAATACATGTATGCTGGTTTGTTGAAAATAAATAAAGTTGGTTTGAAATAAAATAAAGAGGAAGATGGGCCTGATTTGTTCTGTTTGCATGGGCCTGAATCAGGATTCCCTGAATCTCACCCCTCCTTTGCTTCTGCTAGCGCGCATATGAATAGATGGGCTCAGTGCTTTTCTCTTCGCACCACCCCTAGGAATCAGGCCCACTGCGCGTATAACATGAACTCAGTTTATTCTTTGATTGCTAATACACCCCCTGTTGACTAATAAAAATAAATAAAAATGGTTTTCTTTTTTACTCCTTTGCTTGTTAATTCAATTTTTGCTTAAATAAAAAATGTGACAAAATTATTTTTCTTGACCAATTAGAATTTTAATAATCCATAGATTTTTTAGGATTTTTAATTGTTTGTAATTGTTGATTTTCTTTAATTGTTGATTGGTTCACAATAATAAAAAAATACTTAGTTTTCTTGTTTTAATCCACAAAAATAGTTTTGAAATGAATAAAAATACAACTTGCTTGTGAATATTTTCCTTATTAGTTTAGAATTTGATTTTTCTATTCTTGTGAATATTCTTCATATCTTGTGAAATACCAAAAACGCCCCTAGTTGTTAAAGTTGACTTTAGTCAACTTAAATAACTTTCTCCCTTTCTTTCACTTAGTTAATTTTCCCTTAGATCTTAGTTTAGTCTTAATTAGGATTTAGACTTGCAATAATCATTAGGCTAGACTTAATTCGGTTAGTCTCCCCCTTTTCATTTCTTTTTCTTTTTTCAACATTAAAAAACCTAATAAATACCGACGAAGATCATGTTACTATTTTTTCATAGTAGGAAAGAAATGATTGGGGCGTAGGCCCCGGTGTATTTATTTTCTACTTAGTGGGAGAGAAATGATTGAGACGTAGGCCTTGGTGTATTTCTTAACTGCTATTTAGAGAAATGATTGAGGTGTAGGCCTTGGTGTATTTCTCTAAATACTCAAACTCTTTTTTGTATGATCTAAGTCACAAATAAACTCCCCCTAAAAAACCCCCAACCAAAAAATGCTCAAAATACTTAATAAAGGCTCGAATCTAAAATAAAGTAAGGAAGTGGTGTGAAGCCTTGTAGTGGGTTTTGTAATCATGGAATTACCCTAAAAGACACAAACTAAATTCTCTCTCTTCTTTCTTAAGTGTAATGTTATTTCCGCTCGAACGCATCGTAGGCCGTCCCCTTATGCAAGAGCGCGAATGTTAACTCCGCTCTACTAAAAAACACAAAACAAACAAAACATGTGAGCCGAGCTACGATAACTCTGATTCCTGAAAAGGATACGTAGGCAGCAGAGTAGGGCCCGTGCGAGTACAATTCTATATTTTACCTATATTTTGCATTCATTCGCATATAGACATAGATATAGTACACACCCTTTAGATAAAAGCAAACATAGGTGGATACCATCGAGTACGATGGGCGCGAGGGGTGCTAGTACCTTCACCTTGCGTAACCGACTCCCGTACCTAGATTCTCTGGTCAAAAGACCTTGTTCTTTTTCGTTTTAGGTCTGCTGGAATTCCTTTCCTTTTAGGATAGATATGTTAGTGGCGACTCTGTTGTTCATTTTTCGCGAGCGTGCGACAGCAATCCATTGATGGTTCGTATCTATAAATTTTAAGGAGATAATTCCCTTGTGAGTATAGTCCTAATGAAATGATGTTTAATTTCTATACGTATAGCCCTAGAATGCAAAATAGGATTTTTAGAAAGATAGATAGCAGAAGTGTTATCATAGAGGATATGAATGTTACTCTCATAGATATTGAAGTCTTCAAGATGATTCTTCATCTAGAGCATCTGAGTACTACATCTAGCAGCAGCTATGTATTCAACTTCAGCAGCTGATAGTGCAACGGGGGATTGTCTTTTAATGGACCATGAGATTAAGTTATCTCCCAGAAACTGGAAGCTTCCAGAAGTACTTTTTCTTTCTATTCTATCTCCAGCAAAGTCAGTATTGCAATACCCTACTTATTTATATTCTCTGGATTTTCTATAGCAAAGACTAAGATTAGTAGTACCTTTCAGATACTTGAAAATTCGCTTAACTGTTGTTAAGTGAGATTCTCTAGGATCTAATTGAAATCTAGAACAAAGACAGATGCTATATAGAATATCAGGTCTTGAAGCAGTTAAATATAAGAGAGAACCAATCATACCTCTGTAGAACTTCTATTCTACTTTCTTTCTTACTTCTTCGTTTTCTAGAATGCATGTTGGATGCATAGGAGTTTTGGATGGCTTACTTTCTGACATATCAAATTTCTTCAAAAGTTCTTTAACATACTTGGTTTGATGTATGTAAGTACCTTCTAGAGCGTGATTGATTTGGATTCCCAGAAAGAACTTGAGTTCACCTATCATGCTCGTTTCAAATTCTGCATGCATATTCTTAGCAAATTCTTTTCCCAAGGAGGCTTTAGTAGATCCAAAGATCATATCATCCACGTATATTTGAAAAATCATAATGTCATTTTTAAATGATTTACATAATATATTTCAGTGTCCACCTTCCCTCTGGTAAAGTCATTTTCTAAAAGAAAGTTACTTATCTTTCATACCAAGCTCTGGGAGCTTGTTTAAGACCATATAACGATTTCTTAAGTTTGTAAATAGATTATGGATGTTTTGAATCTTCAAAACCAGGGGGTTGGTGTACATAGACTTCTTCATCCATGTAACCATTTAGAAACGCACTATTGACATCCATCTAATAAAGAGTGATGTCATGATTTACAGCAAATGAAATTAAAAGTCTAATAGATTTTAACCTGGCAACTGGAGCGAAGGTTTCTGTATAGTTTATCCATTCTTCGCTCCAGTTGCTAGGTTAAAATCTATTAGACTTTTGACAACTTCTCCTTGTTCAATTAACTTGTTTCTGAACACCCATTTAGTTCCGATGATGTTGAAGCCTTTAGGTTTAGGAACTAGATCCCATACATCGTTTCTGGTAAACTGACTCAATGCTTCATGCATTGTCAATATCCAATCATTATCTTACAGTGCTTCGTCAATGGAAGTAGGTTCGATCAGAAAGACTAGTCCCATGAGAGATTCTTCAGTATTTTTGAAGGAAGATCTTGTTCTAATTGGATCATCTATCCTTCCTAGAATCTTGTTTTCAAGATGTGCTAATTTACTTATGGATTGTCTTTTCTGGATGGGTTCTTCAGAAGTTGTTGTAACAATTGTACTGTCATCTTCTATACTTGTGGGAATTTTTTAGCCTTTATTTTCAAAGGTTCTGACTTCTGTAACTGCAATTTGAACTTCTATATCTGCAAGAGATTCACCCTGTTCTGGCTTTTGAAGGCCAAGATTATCATCAAATCTGACATTTTATGGATTCTTCCACCATTCGTGTTTTTGTGTTATATACTATGTATCCTTTTGAACTTTCAGAGTATCCTAACATGAAACACTTTTGTGCCTTAGAATCAAACTTGTTCAGATGATCTTTAGTTTTTAAAATAAAGCAAGTACATCCAAATGGATGAAGATATGAAATGTTGGGCTTTCTGTTCTTCCACAATTCATATGGAGTCTTTTCTAGAATAGGTCTTATAGAGATTCTATTCTGATTATAGCATGTTGTGTTGACTGCTTTTGCCCAGAAGTGTTTAGAAATGTTAGTCTTATTGATCATGGTTCTGACAATTTCTTGTAATATTATGTTCTTTCGTTCCACAACTCCGTTTTGCTGAGGAGTTCTAGGACAAGAGAAATCATGAGAAATGCCATTTTCTTTAAAAAAAACTTTCAAAACATCTATATGTAGAAGTTCTAATGGTCTAGAGGTACAAACAACATTTTTTTGATTTAAGCGAGGATTTTGCAAACTTGCCTTTTGGAAATGCTTCACACGGAGCATATGAGCTGAACTTCAAGTTAGGAAGTCCTCTGACCAGATTGAGTTTGTTAATCTGAGATATTCTTCTCATACTAACATGCTCCAATCTTCTGTGCCAAACTCATTGCTCATTGTTAACAGGCATAAGACATTTTACATTCTGACTTCCTTATTCAAAAAGTTTTATTTTGTAAATGTTATTCTTTCTCTTACCATTAAAAAGGATTAATCCATCTTTTTGACTAACTACTTTACTGGACTTTTGATTAAAGATTATATCATAACCATTATCACCTAATTTACTTATGGATAACAGATTATGCATTAATCAATCTACTAACAAAACATTATATATAGAGAGGAAAGTGTAGTGTAACACCCGTAATATCTATTTAATTATTCAATTTGCTTATTTTTTAAATATATAGTGAAATTAGGAATACTTGGTGTTTTATATAATTATTTTATGTTTTAATAATAATAAATAATAATAATAAGAGAGTAGTAGATAAATGGTAATTGGGCCGTAAATGCGAGTTAGCATGAGTAATGTGGGGAGTGTGAGTGTTAAGCCCAAATGAAGGGAAATAATTAGTGAAGGATTAATAAAAGGAGGAAAATGGGAAAAATAGTGAGAGTTAGTGAATAATAGAAGTTTTGAAGAGAACGTGGAATAGAGAGAAGCAGAGCTAGGGCTAAAAGGGAACCTCACTTGCTAGGGAGATTTTTGAAGAAAATTGCTAAGGTAAGAGTGGTGCTCTTACTCTCTAAGGGTTGACATGATGATGGGTATGGAAGAGGTTAGATTTCATAATTGTATACCCATGAATGTGTGAAGAATTTGAGTTTTGATGTGTTTATAGATGTTGTGAATACATTGTGATGTGTGTGAAAATCGGAATTGATGTTTGTATATGAATAATGATATGATGTTGGTATTTGCATTTAAAAACCATGATTATTGGTGATTTTATTATGGGGAAAGTCTGGGTTTTGGGGGTATTGAAGGGTTGAGGTTCGTAGCAGAAAAACATCAAAATTTTGGGTCTGCTACAGCAAGAACCAGTTCCCAAATAAGAAAACCGATTTCCCAGAGTTTCGGGAGCCAAAAATGTGGTTTTTAACTAGGGGAACCGGTTCCCCAAATAAGGGAACCGGGTTCCACTGAGTCGAACCGAATTTTCTTAAAATCTTTAAAAAGCCATAACTTTTGACTCGGGAGTCCGTTTGACGCGCCATTTAGACCCTTGGAAAGCTAAAATAAATTCGTATCTCATAAAAATGAATTGAGAACCATTAGATAATTATTTAATATAACTTCTACCTGTTGTATGTGTTCGATCTGTATGTGTTCGTATCTCATAAAAATGAATTGAGAACCATTGATTGTACGTATTCAATCCATGTGAGCTGATAATGATGTCTTGTGATGAATTAACAATAAATATGCTTTTATTAAGGTATAGAATTAATTATGTAATGATGTTACTTGATTTTTGTACTATGATATTTTTTGTTATTATGATTAATTGATGTTTGTGGGTTGTGTTGACCAAGATGCTTATGTGGTTTGTATAGTTGTTGTTATGACGGGGATGATTATATGATGATACTTGTATGATGATGATTATGTGTTGGAGAATGTATGATTTGTGAAAAAGTGATATTAAGAATGCCTTGATGCACATACATGTTATGTGGGATATGTGTTGTAATGATAATTTGTGTAATTGTGATGATGATATGACGGTGATGAATACATGAATGATGATGCCATTTTGACTAGCCGTGGTCGTTAATTTTGTGACGTTGAGCATCTTGCATTCATAGCATATTATAGGATGAAAGTCTAGTGATGTTGTAAGACGAAAGTCCAGTGATGTTATAGGGCCTTTTATCTAGTGTTGGCCTTAATCCCATTGTGCGGATTAAGTGCGTTTTGTTGATGCCTCTATTAATTGAAAATTTAACGATGAGGACTTATGCCCTGATGGTACCTCATGCATCTACACAGTGTCAGTTGCATTGCATTATCATGTTTATGGTATGACTGATGAATTATTTGTTGTTAATGATTAACGATGTGCTGTTGAATGATGAACGATGCTAATTTTGAATGAAGTGGTGAAATAATGTATGATTTATATCTCCTATATTATTTATCATTCATTTCTTTATATTGTAAGATATCTCACTCCTTCTGTATGAATGTTGCCCCTATGTCGGTAACGTGCAGGTAATCAGGAATGAAGGCTAGTTACCTTCAAGTAGATCGAGTCGAGACTGTCGCTCTGATACGTAACACTCGGGGGGATGAACTTTATTATTTTCTAATTGTTTCTTTATTGAGATTTTTATTATTTGTTGAAGTACGTTTACCACTTGAAGTTGATTTTGTTCAATTAAAATGTCATGACATTCCTAAGATTGAATATGTTGAATTTCGCTGCGTAATTTAAAGTTGTTTCTTTTGAAGACTGTATTGTTTTGGTTGGTTCATCCGCTTATACGTGTTATGTATCTATTATGATTATGAGGAATTGTTTTTGTATTATGAAGAAAATATGACATCCTGGTTTCAAAGAAATATTTTAACTGAAGATTTTTTATACTCTGATTTTATTAATATTATACGGGGTAAATCGGGGTGTTACAATTGGTATCAGAGCAGGTCGGTTCGTCTGGCCAAGTTGTTGAGTCAGTAGTGTGGTTTAACAGTGGAATACTGTTGACATATATTTCCTTAGTACGTGACATGTGTGTGAAACACAGTCAGTGCTTTCTCGTTTTCCTATCACTTGTTTGCAGGAGTGAGATTGAAACAAGTGGGGAGGAGCTCGTGCTTCTCTGAGATGGTTTAGGTGTGAACATTTGGCTCAGTGTGTCATGGGATGCAGAACTGAAAATGTTGGTGAGACCTTGTTAATTCCTGAATTCGGAGGAAGTACAGATTCAATATTTACGTTTGACGGTCAAGTGGGAGTGTCCTAGAATGGGAATAGTTAGTTACTTGTTGAAGGAGTGAAAAACACTTAGAAAAGGGGGGATTGAATAAGGGTTGTTTCTAAAAATGGTAGATAAAAATAAATCACACAGTTATTTTTATCCTGGTTCGTTGTTAACCAAACTACTCCAGTCCACCCCTGACAGTGTGATTTACCTCAACTGAGGATTTAATCCACTTATCAATCTTGATTACAATGGTTTTCCACTTAGACAGATTTTAAGTCTTCTAAAGTATACAGATCACAACTTGACCACTCTAGGAAATTCCTTTTACAAAGATGTAAACAAATATCACAAGAGTTTAAATTGCTTCTTAACAAGCTATAATCACCAAGTGATTTTTCTCTCCATTTTAAGTTCTAAACACTCACTAAGATATTACAAAGTTGTGAGGTTGAAGATGAAGTTCTTCTTTGTTTTTGTGTGATAGCGTTTTGGCAGCGTTTTGGTACTTAAAGCGAGAGAGTTGTTGCTGCTTCAGCATCATAACTTCTTTATATAGGCAGTAAGAAATGTGACTGTTGAGTAGCATTTAATGCTTTGCGTGAATAGTACACTACTCCATTTAATGTTTCACTATTTTGTCAACTACCTCGAGCCATGCTTCAACTGCTTTTGCTGACTTTGCCTTTTGTAGCTTCTAACGTTCCTTTTCTCAGTCATACAGATTTGACGTTGTAGCCTTTCATCTTGTACTTGCTTCTGGACTCAGACTATTAGATTAACGTTTGAATATCCGAGTCTTCAGCTTTGGTGCAGATGCAACTTCAGTCATCAGACTTTGGAGTTGCTTTGTAGCGTGATACCATTAGATCTTTAGATCATTGCTTCTGATTGCCATCTTCTGATGCCTTCTAGATCATGTTCTGATTTCTCCAAGACCATCTTCTGATGTCTGCTAGACCATGTTTTGATGAAGCCATCCAGAAATTCTGGGTCAGAGCTTCTGAATGCTGATTTCGTGCATACTCTCTTAGACTTTTCCTGAAATGGAAAACGTGAATAATTAGAGTACCACATTGTCTTATACAAAACTCATATAATGTTATCCTTAAAAATATAAATATTGATCAGACATTTCATGTTCTAACAATCTCCCCCTTTTTGATGATGATAGAAACATATAGAATTGATATGAATTTGTATCCAGAATATCAGATGAAAAAGACAATACACAGATATAGCATAAAAGCATATTAATCAGAGTGTGTGAATATGTCTCCCCCTGAGATTAACAATCTCCCCCTGAAATTAATACTAGAAGGATTTATAAATAAAAGACTTCCCTGAGTATTTTCCATTTCATATGAGACTTTCACGTTGAACTTTAAACTTCAGATGATTCAGAGCTTCCATTGGACAGCTTCACAACTTTGAATTTTTTCTTTAAGAGCATTTGGCTTTATTAGAACATCAAAAAGACTTGCTTGTATCAGAGCTTTAACTTTTTGTATCAAAGCATAACTTGCTTCAAATCTTGAAACTTCTTGAATCAGAACATTAAGCTTTGTTTGACTCTTTAAGAGATTTTCTCCAGATGCGTTTCTCCCTTTTTGAGCTTGTTCATATTTTCACATTCCTGCAAAACTATCAAAGACAAAAAACTTGCAATTTTTGTTAGGAATGTTGAGACTTAAGGCCAATAACTGATATTATAAATCAATTCAAATAGCACGTTTCTCCCCCTTTTTGTCATAACATCAAAAAGCATAAAAGATTCAGATGAAAGACACACAGAGTGAAGAAAGAAATGTTTTCATTGATACCAAAAGGAAGAGTACAATCAGATGCAAAAACAAAACAGATGAAAGAAACAAAGAAAACTACTAAGACACAAGACTCAGACTAAGACTAGTTAAGCTTAGAGGCTAAGGCTGCCAGAAGATTCTTGATCTCAGCGATGTCTTCTGCTTGCTTCTTTGAAGATTCTTCAGTTCTCTGCATCCATGTTCTGAATTCAGCAATGGTGTCATCCTTCTTGTCCAGACGACTAAACACTAAAGCTTGATTCTGTTGAAGTTCCTTCAGAGTTTCCAACAAAACAGACGTTGAAGGACCAGCAGAGGAAGCAGCAGGGTTTTCCTCATCGGAAGTAGGAATAGCAGAAGCTGGAATCATTTGATTATCAGCAACAGGTTTCTCTTCGGCAGGAATCTCTTCAGTAGTTTGCTCTTCAGCAGGTTCCTCTTCAGCATGATTCTCAAAAACATGATACTCCATATCAGGATTATCCTCAAGAGGATTCTCCCGGAACCATTCAAACAAAGTCAATCTCTTGTCAGAGCTGAAAAAGGATAAGGAGTCCAGACAACCAGAGGTAGAGGATTATCCACTTCCATATCATCAACAAAAGGATCTTCTTCCAGAGGCTTCCAGTCAGAGATGAGATGAAAGTACCTGCCACAGCCATACTCCAGAGCCAGTCCAGCAAGACCAAGAGCAGTATTTGAGAAATATTTCTCAAACTAGCATGACCTAATCTTCTGTGCCAGACCCACTGCTCTTCGTTAACAGACAGAAGGCAAGTAACCTGTTGGTTCTTAAGATCTGAGAGATCAATCTTATAAATGTTGTTCTTTCTCTTGCCTGTAAATAGGATTGAGCCATCCTTCTGACTAATAGCTTTAAAAGACTTTTGATTAAAGATTATGTCATAATCATTGTCACTTAATTGACTTATGGACAATAAGTTATGAGCTAATCCATCTACTAAAAGAAAATTAGTTATAGAGGGAGAATTACCAATACATATGGTTCCTGAGCCTATGATGTTACCTTTCTGATTCCCTCTAAACTTCACTTCTCCAGCAGATTTAAGTTCCAGACTTTGGAACATAGACCTTCTTTTCGTCACGTGACGTGAGCACCCAGAGTCCAGGTACCATGACATGTTTGTCTTTTGCACTGTGAAGGAGATCTGCAACAGGAATTATCTTATCCTTAGGTACCCGCATTCTTTTGGGTCCTTTGGGGTTAGTCTTTGTCACGTTCTGATTGAACTGGGATTTTACATATGTTTTCCATAATGTGCAACAGCATATTTCTTTGTGTGTGTGATATGGAAACTTTTAGAGTGAGATGTGTGTTTGATATCATGAGAATGACCATACTTGAACTGTTCATACAAAGGTTTGTATTTAATGATCATTTCATCAACAGGTTCAAGTTTATATAGGATTTCTCCCTCAAAGCCTATACATATCCTTTTGTTTCCACTAACACCATAGATCATAGAGGCTAGCTGACTTCCGCCTATACCTCTAGATAAGAACTTTCTGAAGCTCAAGTCATATTCTTTCACAATATTGTTAGTGCTTGGAATAGACTCATCTGAACTTGAATATGTTTCAACATCTTTATTCATTTTTAAAACATTTTCTTTTAGTTCAGAGTTTTCTATTTCAAGTCTTTGTTTCAGATGCAAAAAACTTTTTGAGCTTTTTGTATTTGATACTAAGTCGACTATTGACTTCCAGAAGATCTAATAAGCTGGAAACTAAATCTTCTCTAGTAAGTTCAAAAAATACCTCATCAGAGTCTGAATCAGAAGTAGATTCTTCACCAGCATCAATTGTTGCCATGAGTGCTATGTTGGCTTGCTCATCTTCAGAGTCTGACTCTTGATCAGATGAATCAGAATCATCCCATGTAGCCATCATGCCTTTCTTCTTTTCAAACTTCTTTCTGGGCTTTTCCCTCTGAAGCTTAAGACATTCATTCTTGTAGTGTCTAGGTTCTTTACATTCATAGCACACTACCTTCTTCTTGCCAGATCATCTGTGTTCAGAAGATTCTCCCTTTTCAGGTCTCTTGAAGTTCTTGAATCTTCTCTGCTTGCTCTTCCAGAGTTGATTCACCCTTCTAGATAAGAGAGACAATTCATCTTCTTCTTCTGACTCTGACTGGTCAAATTCTTCTTCTTCTACCTGAAAAGCGTTAGCACAGTGTTTATTTTTAGATTTTAAAGTAATAGACTTACCTTTCTTCTGAGGCTCATTTGCATCTAGCCCAATCTCATGACTCCTCAGTGCACTTATAAGCTCCTCAAGAGATACTTCATTCAAGTTCTTTTCAATCTTGAATGCTGTAACCATTGGTCCCCATCTTCTGGGAAGACTTCTAATTATCTTCTTAACATGATCAGCTATTGTTTATCCCTTGTCAACAACTCTTAGTCCAGCAGTTAGAGTCTGGAATCTGGAGAACATTGCTTCAATGTTTTCATTATCTTCCATTCTGAAAGCTTCATACTTTTGGAATAGAGCCAGAGCTTTTGTCTCCTTGACTTGTGCATTTCCTTCATGATTCATCTTCAGAGATTCAAAGATGTCATGAGCAATTTCTCTGTTTGTGATCTTTTCATACTCAGCATGAGAAATTGCATTTAACAATATAGTTCTTGATTTGTGATGATTTTTGAACTATTTCTTTTGATCATCACTCATAGCTTGTCTAGTAATCTTGACTCCACGAGCATTCACCGGATGTGTGTAACCATCAAACACTAAATCCCATAGATCACTATCTTGACATAAAAAATTACTTTCAAGTCTATCTTTCCAGTATTCAAAGTTTTCACCATCAAAGACTGGTGGTCTATTGTAACCATTAAAACTACTACATCCATTGTTACCATTGTTGTTCTGCTCAGTAGTGTCATACCCCAAAATTTACCCGATATAACTTGCATCTGTCAATTTATTAAGGGTGTTAAAAATTAGGAGCCATAGGGTTTAATATACCTATTATTAAACTCGATCTCTTATAAAAATCCTTTATAAATTAGTTTAAAATGAAATGGAGGTGTAGATAGCAAATCTTCCCAAATCCAATTAACATTTGGCCCTTTTGTTTGTTTTTTTTTGTAATTACTCATTTGCATCTAGAATATATATAATATATAGTTTATTGAATCATATGATAATGTGTTTATTTTATTCATCCTTTACATATATCAAAAAATTCATAATAGTGGTAGGTTTCTTTTCTTGAGCCCGATAGAATTTTTTTAGGCCCATTTGGAGTTTCTTCTTTTTGTTCAAGATCTCTTAGTTTTTATTATTAAATAAATAGTAGCTTATCATTTATCTAAGTGGTATTTATTTTTTAATTATTAGTAACTAATTTTAAAACCATTAATTAGTACAATTATTAGTAAGGTTCTTAATTAACCTTTTAAGTTTTACTGAATATCGTTTTATTTTTCTAAATTATTTAGATTATAGGTTAACTAATTATTATTTTTAGTCATCAAGTACCATAATAATAATGTGATTAGTGTGTTATTTTGTTAATTAAGAGAAGGGTTGACCGAATGTGAACTAAGGTTTTGGACTACTATTCATCATCTCCCAAACTAAGCAACCGCAGCCGCCGCCCACCACCCACACAAACCCTAAAATTCGCAAAAGCCCACGGATCTGAACCAAAACGTAAACGAATCAGAAACGTAAATCAAATCTGCATCAAATCATTCCTAAAATTAACCTAACCCTAAGACTATTTAACGAAACTTAAAACTGATTCAGAAAGGGGATTTTTCGGTTTTAGTTACACCGAAATCGGAGGTAGCAAGAGGAGAAGAGGAGATTGTCGCGAAAATCTGCCGTCGTTCTCGATTTGAGTTTTACTTCTGAGACTACAAATCGCCGCCGATTTGCTCTCTTGCTCCGCCGTTGCCGTTCTTGCACCTGAAACAGAAGAAGGTGAGGGGAAGATCAGAGAAGAAATTGGAAGAACCAAAAGAAGAACCCACTCAAAGATTCATAATAATCGAAGGTAATTCGATTGACACTTAGCTTTAGGGATTTGTTTATGTGAACCGAGTGGGGATTCTTGGGGATCTAGGGTTTGAATACGTTTGAGGATCTGGGTTATGTTCCGAAAACATTGTGTTTACTTTGGAGAGAAAGAGGAACGATAGAGAACGAGAGTGGGAGTCGAAGAGAGAGGGGAGAAAATTTCATGATTTGTTTTTCTTCTGTTTTTGCGTTGAAACCGAGAGAGAGGTGTAAGGAGTAATTGGGAAGAGAATCTTGGTATTGGTAAACCAACATGTGGGAGATAAGGTCACATTTTTGGGTCCTATAGTTGCGTAACACGTGGTCACTCCCAGGCCACGTGATTGGTTCGTTTTCTTGTACAACATCCAGCGCCTTATCATGGTCCCTCACTCAACCTCACATGTATGCCATTGATAAAATCTGGACCAATCCTAGCCCTCCATTTCGAGTGAGCATACATCGTAGCCATGCACCTGCGCAACACGCAACTAGCAGCCTCCATAGTCTTATTGGGCCTAGTCCGTTGCTAATGGCACACCCCAGTTTTCACTACCCTTAGCAAAATACACCCCCTGCAGAATTAAAAATGAAATTTAATTAATTTAATAAAATTATTTTAACTGTTTCATTGTTTGTTTTTTGATAACTCAATCTAATTTTCTCCTCGAACCGACTATACCTATTAGTCGCAAGTAGACGAGAAATAATTTTTATTTAATTAATATGTTTATTAATAATCCAAATAAGTCTGATTTAATTCTCTCCTCGACCCGACTAAAGCTATTAGTCGCATTAGACGAGAGATAAAATATATATATATATATATATATATATATATATATAACTTAAAACACTTTTATTTGCTGCCCGCGACGATCGAATTCAGTAACCAGCAATCCCCGTAATCTGTTAGCTATAATGATCAAACCTATTGATCACCGCATCTAACAGTAACAAATTAAATCAGGGTTGTATGTCAAACTTCAAAACACTTTCATCTTCTAAACAAATTCAAAACTGCGATAGGCCACTCAAAAAGCCTTTAAAACAATTTTCAACCATATCAAATCAAATTTCAATCCTAAGGCGTACAACCCTGTGCCCGAACTACGTAGACTCTGATCCTCCCTAAGGAGTTATGTAGGCACTTGGATAACCAAGGCGAGTCCCCTTCCATAAAATCTCATTTTTTTCCCTATTCACTTTCTTAGCTATAAACCTCAATATTTAGCCATTAACCTTTACTTTGAACATAAAACCTTAGGAAAGGGTTGAGGGTGCCTAACACCTTCCCTCGACCTGATTATAATAACTTACCCCGATCTCTTAACTGCGTAGGGTTTCCTATTCGCCCTTCAGAATAGGTGGCGACTCTAAGTCTTAATTTTTAGGGCAGGTTGCTACAGCTGGCGACTCTGCTGGGGAAATACACTATAGGTGAATTATAATGCTCCTAAGGCTTGAGAGGGTTTAGGTTTGTGGTTAATGGTTTAGGTTTTTGGCGCAATTTTAGGGTTTGGCTAAATCGCCATTTTAGGGTTTGGTTTAGGGTGATAGTTTTTTAATAAATATTTAATTTCTGTTTTATTTATTTACTTAATTTTTATCATTTGCCTAAATGTTAATTGTTTATGTTAATATATTTGCATTAAATGTTTAAATGTTATATTAATATATTTGCACTGCTGGGATTATAAAACTGTTGTCAAACCTAAGCGTGGGAATTATATTTAAGACCAGAGGGGAATTACATCGCCTACGAGTCTTATTATAATTCCACTCAGAGTGGGTTGAATATCCGGAAATTTTTGATACGAGGCTTGACCTTGTTGACGGCTGGACTTGGTATTTGGCTGATCTCTCTGGGAACCTACCCCTAAAATTCAAACCTCATGGATAAAATGATTTATTCTAAAATCCAAAGAGACAAAAAGTCTCGGCGGCTACGAACGACCCCATGAGACCTTCTAGAACATACCAGTGGGAAGGGTAGGCACCCTAAGCCGTTACGTCGAACCTATGAACCTAGGGCTTATGTGCTTATGTGCTTATTATGTGTTTACAATTTGTATACTGCGAGCGTCTTGCGTTTTAATTTTTGTAGGTATTCCTACGCGTTCCCTGGCCTGCAAGGACCCCATTTCTAAGACCATGTTCTTCCCACGAAGGACACCTCCACTTATGCACGTTGATTGGCCTCTCGATGGCCATGAGACTTAGTGACTGTCATGAACAGTCACCCCATGCTTACATCTACGTATTCCCTAGCCTATAGGGATCCTATTTCCAAGACCACGTCCTTCCCACAAAGGACATCTACGTTTATGCACGTTGATTGGCCTCTCGATGGCCATGAGATCTGGTGACTGTCTTGAACGGTCATCGTGTGCTCGCTCCTACGCGCTCCCTAGCCTGTAGGGATTTCCTATATTGTGTCATGGTCCCTAGCCTGTAGGGATTGCCATCTATCTATCATTATCCCAGCCCTTAAGGGGTTTCCTTGGGTTTATCCCTTAAAATGTGTGGGGCATCCTTATGGTAACCCCCACTCTATGCCACATTGCATTGCATGAAAAAATATAAAATAAAATATATTCGTATACCATTGCATCATAGGAGTTTATCATTCATACACGACATGCATTTCTACAAGGAGCTCATTTGCATCTTTACTTGTATTTGGAATCAGAGACTGCAAAATTGATTTCCCGACAGTCGAGGTTGATCATGGAACAAATTCAGACAGACATGGCAGAGATTAGGGCTCAGATAGGGACTACTATGGGTCTATTTTTGGAAGCTATCCAAACCGTTACCCGTGGACAAGGAGAGTTAAGGCAGCCTGTTCAGAGGCCGAATGTTACTCTTGATCCAAGTGGCGTTCATCAAAAAGTCGTCAATCCTACCCAAGAGGTCCCTTTGAATCAGAATGTTAGAAACACTATGCGAGTTTCCGTCAACGAGGCTCCGCACCGTGAGAATCTTTCTGTTTCGTCATATGATACTTTTAAGTTTCCAATGGATGAATATGAGGGTAAGCTTCGTCTTTTGGATAAGAGATTGAAAGCTATTGAGGATCGTGATTGCCTTGGTTTGGATACTGCTAGTTTAGGCTTGGTGCCTGATATCAAGATTCCTCCGAAGTTCAAAGTCCCCAACTTTGAGAAGTACAAGGGTACTACTTGCCCAATAACACACATCAAGGCATTTTGCAACAAGATGGCTCCTTATGCAGAAAATGATAAACTTCTAATGCACTTATTTCAGGATAGTCTTAGTGGGGCATCTCTTGAATGGTACACCCAGCTTGAAAGGACCAACATCCGAACTAGGAAAGATCTAGCCAAAGCCTTTTTCAAGCATTACAAACATAACAGTGATATGGTTCCTACCAGAACTCAACTTCAGGGTTTGACTCAGAAGGTCGACGAATCCTTTAGAGAGTATGCACAAAGATGGAGGGAGCTAGCTGCCATAGTTCAACCTCCCCTTTTGGAACGAGAACTTATAGACATGTTCATGGACACTTTGAAAGATCCCTATCTGAATCGGATGGTTGGATGTGCCGCTTCTGAATTCTCAATTTTGGTTGTCATAGGAGAAAGAATTGAGCATGGCCTTATGACTGGTAAGATTCAGAATGCTGCTACTAATTTTGAATTCCCAGAACAGGATGGTGAAGAAACAAGTACAATTTCCGAAGTTGAAGAGAAAGATCATGCTTATTCTCCGGTTCAGATCCCTTGCTATCAGATGACAGAAATTATTCTT
The DNA here is from genome assembly GCF_029867415.1 of Vicia villosa. Lineage (NCBI taxonomy): Eukaryota > Viridiplantae > Streptophyta > Magnoliopsida > Fabales > Fabaceae > Vicia > Vicia villosa. The sequence goes on along the minus strand of NC_081183.1, from coordinate 40,958,221 downwards.
GATCAGGATGCTCCGCAAATCTGTGCTGCAACTATTAGCCATCCACCAGTTCAATTTGTGCAACAAGAGCCTATTCTATATAAGTATGCTCAGCAACAACAGCAAAGATATAAACAAAACCGTCGACCACAAGGTGGGCAGAATTAGCAAAGGCCCCGAAATAATCTAGAAAGAAGGAATGCTCCCCTAGATCCAATCCATATGACCTACAGTCAACTCCTGCCACATCTGGTACAAAGCTCATTGGTGGTTCCCAAGTTTCTTAAGCCACCAAAGTCATTCCCTCCTGAGTATGACCCCAATGTGCAATGTGAATATCATGCTGGAACAGTAGGGCACTCGACTGAGGATTGCAACGCTTTTAAAGCCAAAGTTCAAAAGTTGATTGACATGAGGTACTTAACCTTTCAAGAAGGAAAATTGTTGATAAATGGTCACCCCTTACTTCGACGAATACAAAAATGGAAAGCAGCATCTCTTAAAAGTCAAGGAAGCTCGTCCTTAAGATCATTAGGCTTTGTTAGTTTCCACTTGAAATTTTGTTATTGCTAAGTTTTGTTTGTTTCTTAAAGTTGTACTCTTCGACTAATATTAATAAAACGAGCATGCATGTTTTTGAAGCCAATTCATTCGTATTCACTCTTTCTAAAAATGGAACAAAAAAGTAAATCCATTTGATCCTCTTTCTATTTCTCACATTTAACAAACTTCGAGGGAGAATGATGTAATTAAAATTAATCGAATTTTGCTAACGCATGCTTTCAATGCAAAACCGAGCTGATGATGTACATGCATTGTTTCATTTCCTAAACAGTGGAGATATAAGGATGTTAATCCCTCGTCACCCCCTCGAGCCAGGAGTTGGAGTTTGTTTCTACTTTTCAAATAAACCTTGATTTCAACCAGGGGCAGGGTAGATTTTGGTTAATTCAATTGTGTATTTTGGTTGTCAAGAGAATCAGTCAATCCAAGCAAGGATTCAAGCAAAGGATCAAGCAAAGCAAAGGTTCAAGCATATCTTCTTCCTCGCGTTCATCCAAGGATGAGGGAGCAATGGAGATAATATTCACAACAATCTTCTTCCTCAACACATCATTCAAGATCGAAGAAATATCAAAGTCGAAGCTTACAAATCAAAGTCGACATGGCAGTCACAACAGTCCATATCCAAGGATCAAAAGGAGCATTCAAAAAAAAGGAGAAAAGCGCCCGCTTAGTCAAAATGAGAAATTCCATGAAAAGAAAACAAAATGACTTAGGCAAAAATCAGGGCATCCCGATGGACCAAATTCAAAAGAATTGGTTCATGCAAAAATAAGGGATACAAAGGCGAAATACAAAGGATAATCTTGTGACTGCTAAACCATCAAAGCTTCACATCAATGCTCGGATACTTACAACATTTTTCACCGGTGCTTGGATCTTTACCAAGGCTTCTGCTCAACATCAAAGGAACTGAAACGATTCTCTTGCAAACAAAGCACATTCATTGGATTAGGCGATTTTTAGGATTTGGAGAACATCAAGGAGAAAGGGGTGGGTTTATATAAGATTTGAGCCTTATATCATTTGTTTCTTAAACCACGAACCATGGCCACGTTACAACCCTTAAAAGTCCTAATTGAGGCTTGGTCAAATACGAAAGCATACTTGGCATAATTTGGTTAAACTGACTCCTATTATTTCTTAATGAATATCCATATCGCTTCTTCGCATCTTGCATCTCTAATCATCCACGTCCTTGTAAAAACTTCGATTTCAAAACTTGCATGTGCATCACGTTTGAATTACTTTTCAAAGGGTACAACTTTACATTCAAATAAATACTTGGCATCAAGGAGATCCCGAAATTGGTTTAATCAAAAGTAATCATTTCCGATAAAGACTCCCGAATGGGTGAACCATATTTAGAGGGTTCTCCTAAACAGGGGCAGAATTTCAAGGATTACAGGGGCATATAATCAAAAGATCCTATTGACTAGGGGAATTCTTCTAAGATTCAATCAACTTGGGGTCATTCATATTAAAAGCAAACTACTCTCAGGACTGTATCAAGAAAAATCTCAGCAAATCAGCAAATTGGGGCAATACATTTCACGAAGGGGCAAGCTCTGTGAACAATTCCATTGGATCCTTCTCCTACATCTGCATTCTTCGGACTCAAAACGAGTATTTGGAAATCATGCTAGCATCACATCCTACCATCACGTGACAAGAAGCATTGTTGCATAATCGATCTTTCTACGCCTTCGTTATCCACGACCTACCATTTGGGGCATCAATCATGAGCATTCGAGTCGACATCATAAATCATTTTCATGCATTCATTAAGTTACTGCCCTCTGGCATCAAACCGTGCATGTCGTCTGGTGCATTCACATACTACATATCACAGAGGTCCAATTTTCATTAGCAATCCAGATTATTTCAAAGTCCAGTTCTTGTCTTGGCAAATCATTTAAACGTCCAGTTCCCGTCCTGGAAAATCATTTCAAAGTGCAGTTCTTGCCCTAAAAAGTCACATCAAAGCCTAGTTCTCATCCTAGCCGATCACATCAAAACCCAGTTCCTGCCTGGCAAATAATCAAAATCCAATTCTCGTTTGGTAGTCAGTTCCCGTCTGACTGTTACATTAAATCCAATTCTCGTTTGGTAGTTAGTTCCCGTCTGACTGGTACATGAAAATCCAATTCTCGTTTGGTAGTCAGTCCCCGTCTGACTGTTACATTAAATCCAATTCTCGTTTGGTAGTCAGTTCCCGTCTGACTGGTACATGAAAATCCAATTCTCGTTTGGTAGTCAGTCCCCGTCTGACTGTTACATTAAATCTAATTCCAGTTTGGTAATCAGTTCCCGTCTGACTGTTACAGCAAAACCCAATTAAATCCAATTCTCGTTTTGTAACCAGTTCTCGTCTGGTAATGTTCCAATTCCCGTTTGGAAGCTATCATTTAATCCCAAGATTCTGGTCAAATTTTGGGGTCTTCCGGTATTTAATAACCCTTCGACTCGAACGTGCGAGAACTGCGTACTCTCGCACCCTTCGATCAAAGAATAAATAAATAGGGGCAGCTGTCATACCCCAAAATTTACCCAATATAACTTGCATCTGTCAATTTATTAAGGGTGTTAAAAATTAGGAGCCATAGGGTTTAATATACCTATTATTAAACTCGATCTCTTATAAAAATCCTTTATAAATTGGTTTAAAATGAAATGGAGGTGTAGATAGCAAATCTTCCCAAATCCAATTAACATTTGGCCCTTTTGTTTGTTTTTTTTTTGTAATTGCTCATTTGCATCTAGAATATATTATATATATAGTTTATTGAATCATATGATAATGTGTTTATTTTATTCATCCTTTACATATATCAAAAAATTCATAATAGTGGTAGGATTTCTTTTCTTGAGCCCGATAGGATTTTTTTAGGCCCATTTGGAGTTTCTTCTTTTTGTTCAAGATCTCTTAGTTTTTATTATTAAATAAATAGTAGCTTATCATTTATCTAAGTGGTATTTATTTTTTAATTATTAGTAACTAATTTTAAAACCATTAATTAGTAAAATTATTAGTAAGGTTCTTAATTAACCTTTTAAGTTTTACTGAATATCGTTTTATTTTTCTAAATTATTTAGATTATAGGTTAACTAATTCTTTTTTTTAGTCATCAAGCAACATAATAATAATGTGATTAGTGTGTTATTTTGTTAATTAAGAGAAGGGTTGACCGAAAGTCAACTAAGGTTTTGGACTACTATTCATCATCTCCCTAACTAAGCAACCGCAGCCGCCGCCCACCACCCACACAAACCCTAAAATTCGCAAAATCCCACGGATCTGAACCAAAACGTAAACGAATCAGAAACGTAAATCAAATCTGCATCAAATCATTCCTAAAATTAACCTAACCCTAAGACTATTTAACGAAACTTAAAACTGATTCACAAAGGGGATTTTTCGGTTTTAGTTACAACGAAATCGGAGGTAGCAAGAGGAGAAGAGGAGATTGTCGCGAAAATCTGCCATTGTTCTCGATTTGAGTTTTACTTCTGAGACTACAAATCGCCGCCGATTTGCTCTCTTGCTCCGCCGTTGCCGTTCTTGCACCTGAAACAGAAGAAGGTGAGGGGAAGATTAGAGAAGAAATCGGAAGAACCAAAAGAAGAACCCACTCAAAGATTCACAATAATCGAAGGTAATCCGATTGACACTTAGCTTTAGGGATTTGTTTATGTTAACCGATTGGGGATTCTTGGGGATCTAGGGTTTGAATACGTTTGAGGATCTGGGTTATGTTCCGAAAACATTGTGTTTGCTTTGGAGAGAAAGAGGAACGATAGAGAACGAAAGTGGGAGTCGAAGAGAGAGGGGAGAAAATTTCATGATTTTTTTTCTTCTGTTTTTGCGTTGAAACCGAGAGAGAGGTGGAAGGAGTAATTGGGAAGAGAATCTTGGTATTGGTAAACCAACATGTGGGAGATAAGTTCACATTTTTGGGTCCTATAGTTGCGCAACACGTGGTCACTCCATGGCCACGTGATTGGTTCGTTTTCTTGTACAACATCCAGCGCCTTATCATGGTCCCTCACTCAACCTCACATGTATGCCATTGATAAAATCTGGACCAATCCTAGCCCTCCATTTCGAGTGAGCATACACCATAGCCATGCACATGCGCAACACGCAACCAGCAGCCTCCATAGTCTTATTGGGCCTAGTCCGTTGCTAATGGCACACCCCAGTTTTCACTACCCTTAGCAAAATACACCCCCTGCAGAATTAAAAATGAAATTTATTTAATTTAATAAAATTATTTTAATTGTTTCATTGTTTGTTTTTTTTATAACTCAATCTAATTTTCTCCTCGAACCGACTATACCTATTAGTCGCAAATAGACGAGAAATAATTTTTATTTAATTAATATGTTTATTAATAATCCAAATAAGTCTGATTTAATTCTCTCCTCGACCCGACTAAAGCTATTAGTCGCATTAGACGAGAGATAAAAAATATATAAAACTTAAAACACTTTTATTTGCTGCCCGCGACGATCGAATTCAGTAACCAGCAATCCCCGTAATCTGTTAGCTATAATGATCAAACCTATTGATCACCGCATCTAACAGTAACAAATTAAATCAGGGTTGTATGCCAAACTTCAAAACACTTTCATCTTCTAAACAAATTCAAAACTGCGATAGGCCACTCAAAAACCTTTAAAACAATTTTCAACCATATCAAATCAAATTTCAATCCTAAGGCGTACAACCCTGTGCCCGAACTACGTAGACTCAGATCCTCCCTAAGGAGGTACGTAGGCACTTGGATAACCAAGGCGAGTCCCCTTCCATAAAATCTCATTTTTTCCCTATTCACTTTCTTAGCTATAAACCTCAATATTTAGCCATTAACCTTTACTTTGAACATAAAACCTTAGGAAAGGGTTGAGGGTGCCTAACACCTTCCCTCGACCTGATTATAATAACTTACCCTGATCTCTTAACTGCGTAGGGTTTCCTATTCGCCCTTCAGAATAGGTGGCGACTCTAAGTCTTAATTTTTAGGGCAGGTTGCTACAAGTAGGAGTTGGAGTTGCCGGATCAACTATTTTGTGTTTTTCTCCTGAATCTTTTCTCTAACACGGTTAAGTGTTTGCACCTAGAACCGGCGCTCTGATGCCAATTGAAGGAGTGAAAAACACTTAGAAAGGGGGGATTGAATAAGGGTTGTTTCTAAAAATGGTAGATAAAAATAAATCACACAGTTATTTTTATCCTGGTTCGTTGTTAACCAAACTACTCCAGTACACCCCAGACAGAGTGATTTACCTCATATGAGGATTTAATCCACTAATCAATCTTGATTACAATGGTTTTCCACTTAGACAGCTTCTAAGTCTTCTAGAGTACATAGATCACAACTTGATCACTCTAGGAAATTCCTTTTACAAAGATGTAAACAAATATTACAAGAGTTTAAATTGCTTCTTAATAAGCTATAATCACCAAGTGATTTTTCTCTCATTTTTAAGTTCTAAACACTCACTAAGATATTACAAAGTTGTGAGGTTGAAGATGCAGTTCTTCTTTGTTTTTGTGTGATGGCGTTTTGGCAACGTTTTGGTACTTGGAGTGAGAGAGTTGTTGCTGCTTCAGCATCAAAACTTATTTATATAGGCAGTGAGAAATGTGACCATTGAGTAGTATTTAATGCTTTGCATGAATAGTACACTGCTACATTTAATGTTTCACTCTTTTGTCAATTACCTCGAGCCATGCTTCAACTACTTTTGCTGACTTTGCCTTTTGTAGCTTCTAACGTTCCTTTTGTCAGTCAGACATATTTGACGTTGTAACCTTTTCATCTTGTACTTGCTACTAGACTCAGACTATTAGATTAACATTTGAATATCAGAGTCTTCAGCTTTGGTGCAGATGCAATTTCAGTCATCAGACTTTGGAGTTGCTTAGTAGCGTGATAACATTAGATCTTCAGATCCTTGCTTCTGATTGCCATCTTCTGATACCTTCCAGATCATGTTTTGATTTCTTCAAGTCCATCTTTTGATGTCTGCCAGTCCATGTTCTAATGAAGCCATCCAGATCTTCTGGGTCAGAGCTTCTGAATGCTGATTATGTGCATACTCTCTTTGACTTTTCCTAAAATGGAAAACGTGAATAATTAGAGTACCACATTGTCTTATACAAAATTCATATATAATGTTATCATCAAAAATAGAAATATTGATCAGAACTTTTCATGTTCTAACACTTGTGTTGTTTACAACTCTAGGAGTGGATAGCGATGATATGGCTAATGATGTGCCAGTTGTGTGAGAGTCCTGATGTTTCTCTAGGGATAATTGTGACTTGTCGTTAGAGCGAGTTGTTAGTTTAGTTAACACTAACCTTGGAATGAACTGTTGGGAGATAAGTTAAGTGAGATTATGGGTTATTTTAATGATGCAGACTCTTATAACAAAAGGTATCCTTTAAGCGAGGAGGATAGCTCTTATAAGACGAAACTCAGAGGGTTGCAATGCTTTCAGCACTGCATATGGATTGTGAAGTTGTTAGTGATGAGCTACCATTGTGTGCGATGTCGATGTTTTGAATGGTGATAGAAGGATAAATTGTTAAGTTTTTTTTTGTTGAAATCACATAAGAGATTGTTGGATGTCATCGATGTTGTTGGGTGTTTGTGAATCGAGAGTCAGAATCGAAACTCAAAGATATGGGTAGTTTTGTGAAAAGGATTGAGTCTTGGTGTTTCGAAGACGGAATTTTTGGCGGATTACTAAGTCTCTTGAGTTATAAGAAGAATGAAGTTTTGAAAATGTGGTAGAATTCATGTTTTATGGTTTTGTATTATTACCATATGTTAGGTGTGAATGGATAAGTGTTTATTTCATGAAAGGTGGATAAATTGGTTGCATTTTAGTGAAAAATTAGTATGAACTAGAGGGTTCTTCGCAGGAATTTTTCTGGTTTTTGGGGAAACTTAAAAAATTCATAACTTTTAACTCGAGTCTCAATTTGACCCAACGTTCAAATCTGGGAAAAGCTCATACAATGTAATTTCTTGGAAAATGCTTTTTTGTTCAGGAAATGAATTTAAATTGGCGTGTAATGAGACTTGGTGGTGTCAGTGTATGATGTCGATGTTTGCGATTTTTGGTAAACTTTAAAGATTCATAACTTTTGGAGCATAACTCTGTTTGGGTCGTCGTTCGAAGTGTTAGGAAGCTAGCGCAATTTCCTTTTCAATAATAATTATTCCGGTACCTGGAATAAATTAAATGGTATATGGTGACGATTGCCGAGAGACTTAGACGAATGGGTGGAGGAAGGAAAGGTAATGGTATTATGCAGGTTACAATTGGGATGAGGTACGAATGTGAAAATGT